>NW_007379801.1:0-6944 GCF_000475195.1 Diaphorina citri
CGTGTCTAAGCAGAAATAATAAATACAGAAGACAGGATAGGAGAAAGCCAGCCGTTCTGAGAACGAACATAGCTGTTTGGGATAAAATTCACCGCGGGCGGTATTCGAATCGGCGACCTAGCGCTTACAAGGCAGACGCCCTTCAAGCTAACTAGGCTGGCTCTTATGCAATATTCAAGCCAAATTAGTTAGCTCGGTCTAGCTAGCCTAGTTCACTAGGCTGGCTCTCTATAACATTTACAAGTTAGTAGTTCTACACGTATTGATGTTAACATAGCTAGACACATCATATTGCTGACTATGTATACTCTCAGTCTCTACATCAGACAGCTGTAGGGATGGGTAAATATTCTCTGAGTCGATTCAAAGAGTCGAATATTTCAAAAGAATCGTGAATCGCGATTCTTAAATTCAAAGAATCGCGATTCTTTGAAGAGTCGCGGTTGTACCTACGTTGCCGTGCCCTGTACAACTACAAACTACTCAATCTCATTGGTTACGAGAGTGATCCTGTGTGCTGTCTCGCTCTCACTACAAAAGAATCGCGATTCTTTTAGAGTCGATTCTTTGAGTCGAATATTTGAAAAGAATCGAATCGTGGTATTCGAATATTCAAAAAGAGTCGAATATCCCATCCCTACCAGTTGGCAATATTTTCTGCATGCAGAGTAAAAGGTGAAGAGTGTGACATGATGAGTCATAAAAAAAAATCCAGTTATGTTTGATCCCTACTTGAAACAGTGCTTTTAAATATTACCAATGTGATTGCTGAAAGTGTGAATTTTGATTTCATTTTTCAGAAATGGATGTGTTTAACAAACTGAAATCCACTGTTACTAGCACTGTCAATCAAATATCCAGTGTCCTGCCCGGTAATCCTGTGACAAGAGAGTATGATATCACAGGTCATATAGGTAGTGCTGGCCAAGGTAAATCAGACTTTATAACATACCACAAATTAATTATCTGCTCACAGCTAATACCCAAGACCACATGTTTGATATTATAATTTAAATTGTGGTTTAAATCTTTAAACAATCAGATTGGCCAGGTTGATCAATCAAACTATGAAATTTGGATTTGCCCATACAGGATTGGTGGTTCTTTGGACATTGCTGATAGGTAAATTGCAATTCATACATAGAAATAGGGTGTGATTACAAAACTATTTAGGAACCTACTACAAATCTTTGAAGAGTCAATTTTCTTTCAGGATTATTATGGAAAATATACAGTGGTACAAAGAGGTCTACAAATCAAGATGCATCTATTTTTGTATTAGAAAAACGCCAACTGGAAAAATTGGATATGAAGTTAAGAGAAGAATATTTTACTTTTGTCAAGCGTGGTGTTTCCCAATTGACAAGATTAAGACATCCTCAAATACTAATTGTGCAGCACCCCCTTGAAGAGTCCAGGTAAAAAAAAGTTTTATTTTCAATATGCCTAGGTAGATAATATAATGTGGTGGATATTACTTATGTTGCCTTGGTGATATTTGATATAGTGTGCAAGGTACTCACCTAGTAAATTAGAGGGTACAATGCCCAACAAAAGCACAAAAAATTTATTCTGATTTAGGTATTTGAGAATTGGACCTTACAATTATGATTATGACTGATTGGTTTAAATAGAAGCAAAAGAGGGATTCAAACCAAGTTCATTTCATTACAATGTTGTTTTTCTATTTATTTCAGAGAGAGTTTAGCTTTTGCAACAGAACCTGTGTTGGCAAGTACCTATATATCAAATTAAAAGTCTTTTTACCAGGAACACGAAAGTGGTGGTGCAAATTTTGTCCAGAGAACCAAAAAGCCAAAACAAAAAAATGGTTTTGGGGGGATTTTTTCACATTTTCTCACACAAATGAGCTCTGATCTTGAAATTTGTCGCGACGACCTATGAACTCAAAGTGAGAAAGTTTTAGATAACACTTCAGTCGTTAATCTAAGACCGGTTTTAACGTCATCTATGTTAAGCTACGCCGAGCAAGGCCAATAAATGGATGGGTGAACATTATATTGGTAGTTTTTAGGAAACATTAAAAGGAATAAAGTAAGAACGGGCTCTAGTCTTGATTTTTTTTTATTTTATTTTTTATTAATATTATTAAGGCCTTTAACAGCTACCCACTGGCGTGGTCATTCGCCCTGGTTCCGAGTTGGTATTATATTAATTTATATGCATTGATACGTTTAAGGTAAGTGAAAAGGGATTCGATGGCACCGGGATCATCACCCAGGTTCGGTTGGGGGAGGAGGGATGTACGAGCAGGGGCTAGTACAGGACATTCCAGAATGTGAATAACAGTCAAAACAGAGCCACATTGACAAATAGGAGGGGGTAGTTTTTTAAAGAGATGATTTTGGGTTATTCTGGTGTGTCCAATACGAAGTCTAAATAAAGGGAGAACGGGCTCTAGTCTTGATTTTAAATCATTACATGAAAGTAAGTAGGTACAAGAAAATAAGTTTCATTTTCAGTCATTAGAATTGGAAATGGTTTGACTCAGCAGATTTGTGGCGGACTGAAGATCCGATTTGACTACGCTCCGGTTTCCCGTAGGATCACTGAGGTTAAGCAACGTTGGGTAAGGCTGGTGATGGTTTGACCAATTGTGTTACTATTGCTCGGTGTTTCACTAAGCCTTGTGAGGACCATTAAAATTTGAAAGTGTTCTTTTGACTTACATGGAAATTGATGCTATGATAGTAAATGAGATTTCAAGAAGGTAATTAATTACCTCCTGTTAAGGGTTTTGTTAGGAAAGAGAAAAGTACTTTTTACCTTTTTTACTTTCTTTAAGCTATGTTGTACTTGAAACACCGCCATCGATCGCTATTCGCAAGCAAAATTTGTGGCTTTGAGTGCTAAAACATAGCCGCAAAGAGAAAAGTAGATCTGACTTACGTTTAGATTTACTTCTAGAGAAGAACTTCCGGATTCTCTCAAAGGGAGTGGGTCGTTTCATTTGGTCTTTGAGGGACTGCTGAATTCGGTCATACTCCTTACGCATTTCATCCAGCTGGGCCTGAAAACATATGGTATTCAGCAAATTAGATCTGATGGCGTAGTGGTCACTACGCTCGCCTTGCACGCGGGAGACCCGGGTTCGATTCCCAGCGGGGTCAAAAATTTGTATCATGTAAATGATTGATTCTATGACTGACTGTTGCGGGACCCTCTCAGCCTCTTGTGGAAAATGAGTAGCTATATAATATAAATGCGCATAGCGACCGGTACATTAAGCGCTGGATTATTGAGATATTTGGAAAATCCTACTATGCTGCAGCGAGCACCAAAGTTGTGATATGATAACACAAAGAAACGGCATTTATTTATGTTACCCACCTGTTTTTCAATGAAGGACTGTTGTACATCGTTGCGGGATCTCCAGTTTTCCACAAGCTTCTCTACCTCATTGATAGTAAGGACGTTATTCTTGAAGTCATTGATAATCTCTATGAGTTCCTCCTGTACTCCAGATGAAGACTTGATGGAGGGGGAGGGGGTGTGAAAGTGAGAGAACGAGGAGTGAGACAGAGTGTCTGACAAAGGACCTGCGGAATAATAATGTCATGTTTATTTTATTTTTTGAAAAAGGGAACTGTCATTATTACTTACAGTTATGTTTATTGGATACTTGATTTGCTGACTCTCATCCGACTCGAGTTTTGCCTACTTTGAAGGATTTATCAAGGAAACTAAATCAAGGAAGAAGGAAATATAACGGTAAGCAATAATATTATTACATGGGATGTCTAGTATGTATAAACCTAACCAATAATCGCCATTCATTCCAAGAAGGGCTGATTTCAAGAAATGAACAGTTTGGTCGCTATTTAAGGCAATAATTTTAAGAGAGGGGAGCAACCAGACATATAATAAAAACTTACTACAAGGAGAAGTGATATCGTCATGTTTTTTGCCGAATGAGGAGAATTTGACTCTGTCTTCATGGGCATCCAACTTGAGACTAGGACGCAAATGATTAGCGGATGATACACCGAAGCTCTCTGGGAAACAAAACATCATGAATGATGTTATTAAATATTAATACCGGCTGAATGGACAAAGTAAACTGGGCTGATTTTCTCAACTGCTTTTGAGCCAAAGGTAAGTATCTAGATCAAAAGTGACCCCAGCCAGCCTAGTTAGCTTGGTTGGTAGCGCGTCTATCTAGTAAGCGCTAGTCCGCGGGTTCGATTCCCGCCCGGGGCGGATTTTATCCTGAACGGATAATATTCGTTCTCGGAACGGCTTGCTTTCTCCTATCCGTCTTCCTTCTTCTTCGATTCGGCGACGATAAGACCGTTAGCAGACTTACAGTTCCTCTATCAAATCTCTTGCGGCGGGGGGAATGTAAGAAAATATTAAAAAATATATTTCAAATATACTCACCGAGATGCCTGCATTTCCAAATACGCGCCAAACGGTAGCAGTCGTCAGGATGAAGGGAGGAGGCGGTGGGAGGGGGGTTCCTATCTCTGTAAGGGACGAGCGAGAGGGCGAGAAAGGCGGGCCTGCCACCCCGCCAGGGGATTATAGTGTCCATATAGAGGAATAGAGAATGGACTCGGGAGCAAATCGTTTCACCCGGGATAGGATGAGCGCGGAGGGACTTGATAGGGAGGGGAGGTTACTATATTAAGGGGGAGTGGGGGTTGGGAGGGGGAGAGGACAGGACGGGGCGGGGGGAGCCCACAAAGGGCTAGCTGTCGTGTAGGGGGGGGGGATCAGATAGTTGGAGTCGTTAAAACCTGAAACACAAAATATAGAAAATTCAAATGAGGGTCTTGTGACAAGGTCTGATATGAAAGGCTAGCGGTGGGTTTCACCAATGTTCTTTGAAGCGACCAAGAGTCTGTTATCTTAAAAGTTAGCTCAACAGCCCTGTTATCCTATACAAACGAAATGGAACTCAACAGGATGTTAGTTAAGGCCTTCCACTGTACAACTGATAGGGGGAAATAGGGCTTATGTTATAACAGTTGTTGCATAGGTACGAACATTTTATGTAAACAAACCAACAAACAAACAAACAAACCAACAAACAAACGTATTTGAATTTGAAACATTTATTATGTTTTAACGTACCTTGTTGATTTGAGATGCCTTTGAGGTAAGTGTACATGCTTGTCAACTCCGTCATTTGCTGAAAGAAAAACAAAAATAGAAAAATGAGGGCTAATTTATTATTATTATTATTTTGCAGTGGGGCCATAAATATGTATAATAAACAAAAAATATCTGCCTATTATAATCTGGATAGTTCATTTATGTAGCACTCTTAATTACTAACCAAGAAGGCAAGCCTGTAAATAAATAAAGTAGGTTGTGTAGGTACCTATACATCATGGCATCATGCTTGCGTTAGTACTTTGTGGATTATTCACGGGAGGATTAGTTTTTGCGTTAAAAAAGTCACAACACAGAAAAGCCTCCGCCTGAGAGGTTCAATAGGAAACGCTACGTACATACCAGATGGCCTTTGAGCGCATCCGCCAGCTTATGATGACCGCATCGGTCCGCCATTTCGGATGGAGTCAGGTGCGCAGCGTTGCGCAACAGGGAGGCTTGTTCTCCCCCGGGACATTCGAGTAGGGTCCAGCATAGCTTCTCCAGACCAAACTTGGCAGCGAAGTGGAGTAGGGTCGGGAACTCTTCGGTACCTGGCGTGAACAGATAATAGAGATTTTATGGTGTAAATAGAAAGCTTAAAAAATTAAAAGAGGAATACATATAAATTTTGGAAGAGGGAGAGCTAGCCTGAATGTTTTTTGCAAGGTTAGCCCAGTGGTAACGCGCTTGTTTGCCATGCCGAAGGTCCCGTTCGAGTACCACCATCGATTACAAATATTTCATCGAGTTACTTTCTAATGTTCTCGTGTTGACCCAGGACTTTATTGGGAACTATATGTCTCTTATAGCCCATCCGATGATGAACATACTCCGGGATGGGCTTTGTCAAGGATATACCTTGCCCTTGGGATCACCTTAATTTGAAGGAAGAAGAGAAATAAATGTTAGAGAATACTATTAAATAATAACTTACTGGAATGGTGTCGTAGGCCGTGGGGTTGTTTTGGGCTTCTATAACAAACGCGTCTCTATGTTTCCCATTGCACGTGATATTATACTCCTCTTTTCTGATTTCTTCCTTTTGTTCCTTCTCACCACTATCTTCTACATTAGTCCTCGTGTGATCACTAGTAACATGATTGAGATCTTTGTTTTCTTCACTGGCAGGTTTGCTGAGCTGAATATCATCTGGTTTGGGCTTCTATAACAAACGCGTCTCTATGTTTACCATTGCACGTGATATTATACTCCTCTTTTCTGATTTCTTCCTTTTGTTCCTTCTCACCACTATCTACATTAGTCCTCGTGTGATCACTAGTAACATGATTGAGATCTTTGTTTTCTTCACTGGCAGGTTTGCTGAGCTGAATATCATCTGACATTTCAATGCTCACAGGAATCACTTGGGTTTCGTTACTTGTGTCAGCGACATTAATCTTAATTTCTACAGGAGGGAGTGGGAAACTGACATCTTCGGATATATTTTTCTTATCTACACCAATATCTTTATTGCACTCATTGCTTGACTTCTCTGAAGTTCCACAGTTACAGTTTTCTTTATGACTACATCCTTGCTCATGAGACACAGTGCTGTTGTGGACCACAGTGCTGTGAACTTCTGCAATTGCTACTTCGTTTCCTCCTGCAGGATGGTCTTCCTCCGCTATTGGGTCTTCCTGGTAGGAATTACCGCGTAACAAGGGAGCTCTCAGGTTTGTATAATCGTGACAGGAGGTGCATAGGGCTCGCTTTTCCATGTGTTTGTATTCATCTATGCTGAGGGATTTGGTGAGCATTGGTTTGGGAATGAACGGGATGTCGGAGTAGAAGTGATGATTGTTCGGAGTGAGGCTGGCGGCGTG
>NW_007379801.1:7540-32011 GCF_000475195.1 Diaphorina citri
TTTACTTTCCTTTTATATTTCATTTTATTATTATTTTTTCTACTGTATTTGATTGTTGTTTGTGTTTGTTTAGTTTTAGTGTATTTTTTTCTATTGTCATTTTTGTATAAAGGGTTAGTCCCGTAAATAAATAAAAAATAATAACAGTCCATATTTACCTATAACTCGCATAGGACTGAAATGTCCCTTTATTCCAGCTGTAGGCTACTATTATTCTGATCAAATTCTCAAATTATATTAAGGATAAAGTTCCATACCTCGGCTGGGATTGAACCCGAGCGTCTTGACCACTACACCACAGAGCATTTTATTATTCAATAAATAGGAGGTTACTCTTGTTGAACAATGATACCTAGCTGGTGCAGCTGGTCTGATGCATTTTCCAGACTTCCAGGCAAATTGAATGCCACCCTAGTTAGTTTGGAATGTAGCGAGCTGCCTTTCAAAGGCTAGGTTGCGGGTTCGATTCCCGTACGGAATAGATTTTATCTTAAAAAGATAAGGTTCGTTCTCAGAACGGCTTCTCCTAACCTGTCCTCCTTCTCTCTTCAATAGCAGGACAATAAGAGCTCCGTTGTTACAATTCGAGCGGGGTCAAAAATTTGTATCATGTAAATGATTGATTCTATGACTGACTGTTGCGGGGCCCTCTCAGCCTCTTGTGGAAAATGAGTAGTTATATAATATAAATGCGCATAGCGACCAGTACATTAAGCGCTGGATTATTGAGATATTTGGAAAATCCTACTATGCTGCAGCGAGCACCAAAGTTGTGATATGATAACACAAAGAAGGCGGGGTCAAAACTTTGTATCATGTAAATGATTGATTCTATGACTGACTGTTGCGGGACCCTCTCAGCCTCTTGTGGAAAATGAGTAGCTATATAATATAAATGCGCATAGCGACCGGTACATTAAGCGCTGGATTATTGAGATATTTGGAAAATCCTACTATGCTGCAGCGAGCACCAAAGTTGTGATATGATAACACAAAGAAACGGCATTTATTTATGTTACCCACCTGTTTTTCAATGAAGGACTGTTGTACATCGTTGCGGGATCTCCAGTTTTCCACAAGCTTCTCTACCTCATTGATAGTAAGAACGTTGTTCTTGAAGTCATTGATAATCTCTATGAGTTCCTCCTGTACTCCAGATGAAGACTTGATGGAGGGGGAGGGGGTGTGGAAGTGAGAGAACGAGGAGTGAGACAGAGTGTCTGACAAAGGACCTGCGGAATAATAATGTCATGTTTATTTTATTTTTTGAAAAAGGGGACGTTATTCTTGAAGTCATTGATAATCTCTATGAGTTCCTCCTGTACTCCAGATGAAGACTTGATGGAGGGGGAGGGGGTGTGAAAGTGAGAGAACGAGGAGTGAGACAGAGTGTCTGACAAAGGACCTGCGGAATAATAATGTCATGTTTATTTTATTTTTTGAAAAAGGGAACTGTCATTATTACTTACAGTTATGTTTATTGGATACTTGATTTGCTGACTCTCATCCGACTCGAGTTTTGCCTACTTTGAAGGATTTATCAAGGAAACTAAATCAAGGAAGAAGGAAATATAACGGTAAGCAATAATATTAATACATGGGATGTCTAGTATGTATAGACCTAACCAATAATCGCCATTCATTCCAAGAAGGGCTGATTTCAAGAAATGAACAGTTTGGTCGCTATTTAAGGCAATAATTTTAAGAGAGGGGAGCAACCAGACATATAATAAAAACTTACTACAAGGAGAAGTGATATCGTCATGTTTTTTGCCGAATGAGGAGAATTTGACTCTGTCTTCATGGTCACCTTAAAAACCAGGAAAATACTGCGTGTTTTAAAACTTTTAAAACGATGCACGATTGACTCTGATCCATGGAGCAGTAGAAGTCAGTATTGACTTAGGAAAAACACCGTTGTATATCTGTTGTTTTATTTAATAATAAATAAATGAATGAATGGTTTTTACGCCTAAGGTGTCAGGTCTGTAATCTACACCAGGGCTGCTTTCATTACAATGTAATACTTTTCTTTTAGGGAACACTCCTTGAATAATAAAGAATTTCAAGGAATTTGTAAACAAAGAGCGCTGTTTGGATTGTGGTTTAGGTTTCAGGGCGCAATTTGTTTCAGCGTATTTAAGCACATGTGTTGTATTCTCTGGGTAGAACGTGGAAAAGAGACGCTCAAGACAGAGAATTGTGGATCCATTGCGACCTGCATCAATTGAGACAACGAGGATCTATTAAATATATGGACGCAAAGATTTTTTAGCTTCGTTGAAAAAGGAAATTTTCTTTTTTGGAGGCTATTCTTTTCCTGTTTGGAGTACATTATTCCTACAGAGCAATAACCGAAGCAGAAGTAACCAATAGGATTCTTATAGGGTGGTTAAAACAGAAGTAACCAATAGAATTCTTACTTGAAGGGGGGTCTGTTCTGCTCCTTGGCAATCTGCTGGAAGCACGAGGAAACGCAAAGATTTTTTAGCTTCGTTGAAAAAGGAAATTTTCTTTTTTGGAGGCTATTCTTTTCCTATTTGGACTACAGCTTTACATTCGTACCTAAGAACCAGGGGTAAATACAGATACCAATAGATATCTTGCTTAAGAGTTAGAGCTTATTGTTGCTACAGAGCAATAACCAAAGCAGAAGTAACTAATAGGATTCTTATTTGAAGGGTGGTTAAAACAGAAGTAACCAATAGAATTCTTACTTGAAGGGGGGTCTGTTCTGCTCCTTGGCAATCTGCTGGAAGCACGAGGATAAATATCTGACCCACAACGAAGCCGTGTCACTATGGGCGCAGGATACCACTGTGATATCCATCAGATCCCCACACCGAGCACCTGAAATCAGAAACACAACCAAAGGCTTATTAGAACGCTGAAGACTTTATTAGAACTCCGATACAATAGGCAAAAGACTCCTTGACTTCAACTCGAACTTTGGCCCATTGCCAAAGACTTTCGTAGATTCGTGAAGCTTAGTACACCTATGGCGCTGAGAACTCCGATGCAATAGGCAAAAGACTCCTTGACTTCAACTCGAACTTTGGCCCATTGCCAAAGACTTTCGTAGATTCGTGAAGCTTAGTACACCTATGGGACCTTTGGTGCCTACACCTAAGCCTGTAGGAGGACTTTTTGTGTGTGGTGGTAGCCAAAGAGTTTACTATTCCCATTTGATTCTCGCTGGGTGTTACAGGTAAGTTCAAGATTTCCAAGAGAGTAGGTATAGATAACTTTAACCACTTGTCAAAGGTTGGGAAAGTAGGACTCAAAATAAACATTGAGAATGCTTTCAAAGGCAAGGATTAGTGGGATCAAGGCCTCTCGCAAGTTCGAATCGCCGCGCCGTAGCGCGACTGTTACCTAGCACCGCGGAATCGCGCGACTTTACAAAGACTTACAAATTTTAAAAATCACGGCACAATATCGTAAATTGGATGTAACTGAGGCTATTGCTCTTAACTCAAAGATGCTCTACGCTCTACTTAATTTTACTTGAAACTTGGATTTCCTGGTACGAAGCATATTTTTCTACGGAACAGAAATAGCAAATTGTTTGATGTATTGAGTAAGAGATTGACTGACGTTAAGCACATGTTCCTAGGGTGTTGATCTCTTTTCTAATCGGAGTAATAACACACTCTTTAACTTGAACAGACTCACAGACTTTCCAATAACATGATTTGTAATTTTTAAGAACTCTGAAAATTTCTAGCTACTATCGTTACAAAAAATGGGGGCTTTTCTTTCGACATTCCAGTAATTGTTTAGGACGATTTTCCTACAAACACCCACTATCACCAGTGAAGTTTATCCATTATAATTGGGCCAGGAGTTGCCTCTAGAAATCAAAATAATGCTTCCGACAACTCACATCACAATTGCACACCTTCAATTAAGATTTAAGAATGTGAAGAGCGACGGAAATATAGTCCACAACACCTGATCTAAAATTCATTTATTGTTTTAATTTATGTGTAAATTTCAAAGTGTTATAAAGAACATAATATTCTCTTCCGATAATAATTGGTGTTTTATTACAAATACCTACCTAATTTATTATTTTCAAAATAAAATTATACAAATTTATACTCACATATTATATCTTCCAAAGAATGATTTCTCGAAATGGATCCCATCACGAAGATTTTTAAAAATAATAAAACTAAACCAAGGACAGAAAAATAAATATAACACGAAAAATTCTCAAAACTCTCAACCCATCCACGAAAAATTCTCAAAAGTCTAAACCCATCCTCCTCCGAAGGCAAAAAAGATGACACCAGTACTTGCCCGAACACTTCTAGTCAGAGAAACACTGGGCCCAAACACCCAACACTGTCCCAAACACTTCTAGTCAGAGAGGAAATCACAAGTGACGTTTGAAGTTTCAAAATTGGCGAAGCTTGATCAGTATGCACGGGAGCAAGGCTGCAACACCGGGCGATATGATGAAGCCAGTGCAGTAACTACCGGATATGAGAGACTAAAAAACTTCAATATGTCAATACGAGGAGCATTAGGCACAGACATAAACTGTATTATGAGCCTCCATAAAAAAATAGCATGTCCGCTCTATGGGATATATGGGAAGGGGAACTCAATCACTCTGTAAAGACACACAAGCTCCTGTGCAAGACTTGAAATGGGAAAATTTAATCAGAAGAATACACTGATAGAAATATGGATACAGAAATTTATTTTGGTGAGCAAGAATTGAGACAGAAGTAGATAACGCTACCATAGGTAAATAAAATGAAAAAGGGAACTGTCATTATTACTTACAGTTATGTTTATTGGATACTTGATTTGCTGACTCTCATCCGACTCGAGTTTTGCCTACTTTGAAGGATTTATCAAGGAAACTAAATCAAGGAAGAAGGAAATATAACGGTAAGCAATAATATTATTACATGGGATGTCTAGTATGTATAAACCTAACCAATAATCGCCATTCATTCCAAGAAGGGCTGATTTCAAGAAATGAACAGTTTGGACGCTATTTAAGGCAATAATTTTAAGAGGGGAGCATCCAGACATATAATAAAAACTTACTACAAGGAGAAGTGATATCGTCATGTTTTTTGCCGAATGAGGAGAATTTGACTCTGTCTTCATGGGATTTGCAAACCAAGGTGCAAAACAACAACTTTTAAAACTCAGCTATTCAAAGTTCTGAATTTCAATGCCTTATATTGTTCTTCATTGCAATACCTTAAATTTCGGGAGCCTTTTTGGATCTACACCACTACCACTTTCATACATCCTTATTTTCTCCTGGCTGAATTGACGTAAGATAATACTCCGTATGTACTGACAAGGAGGTGCTCATATCTTCAATACTAATGAACCTAATAAACTAATAATAAATAATCGAATCAATTAGAATTAGTATGTTGACAATGTTCTGCCTTTAAGATGTCATTAGATAATATTGGCGCATACCTCTGTGCCATTAACATTCTAGGGGGCAGTACTGTTAGTGAGAAATTGAGAATTGTACGTACATTACATACATCAGTTTAATGTACGTACATATGTAGTGTACATGTACAATTGTACTTACGTTGTACAGAGAACCTATATGTACATGGAATACCTTGGTACAATTGGGTAGGTAAATTCACTGCCAACATACGGAGGTCTTTCATATTAACCTTTATATCGTCAGATATCTTCGAGATAATGTACATAACTCACTCATCCCGTCTCGTCTGACAGACTAAGGTCTCACAGACCGGAGTGTGTCATACCGTCTTAACATGTATGGCGGAAAAAGCTCGAGACCCAGGTCTGTGAGAAGAGGTCAGCCTGAGTGGCTGGTCTAAAACAAGGTGAATCAGAAGTGTCTGCGCATTCATCATTCATCATCATCAGTCGCTGCTCTCTTTAGTTGTTGGTAGGAAGAGCAGCCCGTTTGGTTGGTTGGTTGGTTGGTAGTTTAGTTGTTGGTAGGAAGAGCAGCCCGTTTGGTTGGTTGGAAGTTTAGTTGTTGGTTGGAAGTTTAGTTGTTGGTAGGAAGTTTAGTTGTTGGTAGGAAGAGCAGCCCGTTTGGTTGGTAGGAAGTTTAGTTGTTGGTTGGAAGTTTAGTTGTTGGTAGGAAGAGTAGGAATATCGTCAAAATAGAATTTCCGGGGTCTTTCTCTAGGTCTTTTCCCCAATACTCTTCCTAGTAAAATGCTTTTCACAAAATATGTATCTAGACATTTTAACATAGTGCTATCCAAGTATTTACTGTTAACATCGGCCCCGCTCTAATCTTTATAAAGTACTTAACATAATAATTGGCTATTGTCGTAATCGTAGAGCAGTCAGTAGGAATATCGTCAAAATAGAATTTCCGGGGTCTTTCTCTAGGTCTTTTCCCCAATACTCTTCCTAGTAAAATGCTTTTCACAAAATACGTATCTAGACATTTTAACATAGTGCTATCTAAGTATTTACTGTTAACATCGGCCCCGCTCTAATCTTTATAAAGTACTTAACATGATAATTGGCTATTGTCGTAATCATAGAGCAGTCTAACACCCATATTTATGAACAAAATGCTGGCTCTTAAGTTCGTGCTAAGCATAGTCTCAAGGCATTTGATTGGTCAATTTTGAAGGGCTACTAGATCTTACAATCTAGCTATAGCCTTTTTTAATGAGTCTATTCCTGATGAAAATACAACAATTTAGATACCTATTTTATTGGTAGATTCTCATCTAAGTTACTATCGAAGTATGTAAGTTATGATTAGCAAAATTAAATAACTTTTAATTGTTAGCATTCCCCATTTCCCTCCCTCTTCCTCCATCTGCCATCTCTCTCGCTCTCTCCCCTCTCTCTTTTCTATCTCACTCCTATCGGTATTCAATTCCAACACTCTTCAATATTTATATTAACAACTTACCAAAATCTAGTCAAGGAAAGGTTTTCTGTTATGCGGATGACGTGACGCGTGCATTGTTCACACGGGCGCAAACGGGGACACGACATTTGACTTAGCTAATCGAGACTTGACTGACGTATACAGAAATGGTACACAACTTAACCTGACCAAAACGGAAAAAATGACATTATCAATAACTACATCATAATATTGAGGAAAATCACTCCAAGCTTTTTGCAGTACATCCTACTGACGGCTTGGGGCCTTCCACTCCGATTCTGTTTTCATCAGCAACATCGGAAAAATCAGACGATTCTGCTTATCAACATCGTTATTTCATACGATCCACCCCTGAAGGGCTTTCGCAAGAGCCTTCGAAGGATGAAAATTGGAAGACAATGGCATATGCTCCCCGAGTTTCCATAAATCCTCCACCCATCTCAATGGCTGAGCCACAACCCACGGAAAAACAACATCATGATATTGACGAAAATCACTCCAAGCTATTTGCAGTACATCCTTCGGACGCCTTACGGCCTTTCGCTCCTCGCAAGCCTTCGGGTCTGTTTTCATCAGCACCAACTAATAATTTAGACGATTATGTTCATCCTTCAAGTGGTTTCATGCATTCGCCAGAACTCATCAACCAACAACATCATGATATTGAGGAAAATCACTCCAAGCTATTCGTAGTACATCCTACTGAAGACTTGGGGCCTTCCACTCCGATTCTGTTTTCATCAGCAACATCGAAAAAATCAGACGATTCTGCTTATCAACATCGTTATTTCATGCGATACACGCCTGAAGGGCTTTCGCAAGAGTCTTCAAAGGATGAACATTGGAAAACGATGGCATATGCTACCCGTGTTCCCTTGAATAATCCACCAATCTCAATGGCTGAGCCACAACCCACCAACCAACACAATGATATTGAAGAAAATAACTCCAAGCTATTTGCGGTACATCCTTCGGACGCCTTGCGGTCTTTTGCTCCTCGCAAGCCTGTGTTTCTGTTTTCATTTTCAAAAACTAATAATTTAGACGATTATGCTCATCCTCCAAGTGGTTTCATGCATTCGCCTGGCACCGAAGGCTTTTCGCAAGAGTCCCCAAAGAATGAAAATTTGAAGACTATGGCATATGCTACTGGGGCTCCCTTAAATCTTGCACCCATCTCAACGAGTGCAGTAAATTCCGACGATTCTGCTTATCAACATCGTTATTACATACGATCCACCCCTGAAGGGCTTTCGCAAGAGCCTTCGAAGGATGAACATTGGAAGACAATGGCATATGCTCCCCGAGTTTCCATAAATCCTCCACCCATCTCAATGGTTGAGCCACAACCCACGGAAAAACAACATCATGATATTGACGAAAATCACTCCAAGCTATTTGCAGTACATCCTTCGGACGCCTTACGGCCTTTCGCTCCTCGCAAGCCTTCGGGTCTGTTTTCATCAGCACCAACTAATAATTTAGACGATTATGTTCATCCTTCAAGTGGTTTCATGCATTCGCCAGAACCCATCAACCAACATCATGATATTGAGGAAAATCACTCCAAGCTATTCGTAGTACATCCTACTGAAGACTTGCGGCCTTCCACTCCGATTCTGTTTTCATCAGCAACATCGAAAAAATCAGACGATTCTGCTTATCAACATCGTTATTTCATGCGATCCACTGATTGTCCTGGAGACGGGACAGGAACTTGGGACACAGAACCCACACCTGGAGCCGAGATTTGGCACATCTCTCCTGCTCATGGATTGAACTGGCGCCTGATAGAATGTCCTCGATACAAACGTTGAGTAATCTGGAACATGGAATTGTTAACATGAAAATCCCCGAAGATTAATGCAAATTACAGGAAGAGTGCTTGCTGGAAGCCTTGGGTTCAATTACCGGCAGTAAGGTCCATCCCTTATAGGTGTGCCCACACATAGTCCACCAGCCGTCGATCGATGTTGACTGAAACCGTCCACACTGCCTCGACAATATAGATTCACCTCGTCGAACTAAAATCCCCGAAGATTAATGCGAATTACAGGAAGAGTGCTTGCTGGAAGCCCTGGGTTCAATTACCGGCAGTAAGGTTCATCCCTTATAGTTGTGCCCACACATAGTCCACCAGCCGTCGATCGATGTTGACTGAAACCGTCCACACTGCCTCGACAATATAGATTCACCTCGTCGAACGACGGCCGGTAGACGATGTTTGGATACACCTTTAGAGAAAATTTCGAGCAGAGCACTCATCGGTGACGCAGGGTTTTCTTAGAATTAGGACCATATGCAGCTATGGCTATGGGCGATAGCTGCACCGTTTATTTGTAAACATTTATTTTAAGAGAAATATATAAAACGGTACTGACGCAAAGAGTAACCTTAAGTAAAGTTTTCACCTGCTAAATTGATCCCAAGGGGAAGTTAAACCGAGACCCTTGACAAATGGAGTGGGAATTAAGGCATGTGATGTGTTCTAATTTCCAATCCACTCGACCCCTGGGTTCCAATCGACTTACTTGCAGCCTTGGGCACTTTGGGGGCCCCGCAGGGATATTAAGGCGGGGGTTTCTATCCAATCTTATTGAACCAGGGGCCACCAGGCGAAGCCTTACGCCACTGCAACTACCTACATACCTCCGTATTGTATATGGGGGAGGAAAACATAGGAAAGGAACGTGGCGTGGGTCGGGTCACACTCGGTGAAAGAATGGCGAAAATATCAATGATGATAAAACGCCTGAAAACTATCACGATACTACATGCCAGTCATTAAAAAAGGAGTATTGCCTATGTAGGAATAATTTCCAGGCGCAATTCAAATATGAGGATTTGGTAAAGGAGTAGGTATCTACTTGTCAGAGCTGTCAGCAAACTCAGCAAAGGGAACCTAGGAAAAAGCTGGAAAAGAAAAGTTTTGAAATTTAGTATCTAAACTATTGGAATTTTTCTTGCCTACATGTAGACACAGCAACTTTAAAGCTGGAAAAGAAAAGTTTTGAAATTTAGTATCTAAACTATTGGAATTTTTCTTGCCTACATGTAGACACAGCAACTTTTATACACCTCAGAAATTCCCAACCCATGTCAACATCTTTACTTATCATAATCTTTAGGTACTATTTTTTATTATGTAGCATGCTAGCATGTGCCTAATGTTCAGAAGTTCAGAGATTAGGGAATGATAACTATAACAAAGGAACAATATGTTTAGTAAATTTACCTAATATTTATAATCACTGCTACACAGTACCCAGACAAGCGTCAAGGGGTTAAAGTATAAAAATAAAAATTAAGTTCATTAAAAATTTAAAATACACACTTGTAATCAAAGCTTTGTCTAGAGCTCTAGAGTTTGTAGAAAAAATCCCAGAATTCCAAGAATTCAATTTTAATTCCCCCTTGTAATTACATTTTGTTTTCCAAAAACAGGCGGACCATTTACAAATAATTTTATCTAATGCACTGGAGTGGAGACTACGTGTGGAGCTATACGAGGGCAGAGGAGTCAAGAGAGAGAGGGATAATGTTCAGTTTTATCCCCATATCCGGAGTTCGACAGAGAGTTTAATGAGGCGCACGTGGTGAAGGCATTTGTTCCTCTTCGGAGTAGACTGACCGATTGTGGAGTCAACAGATTTGTTATGTATACACATAACGAACTCCTTACACAAAAAACCCAATCTGAGACTTAGGTAATGGTATAAGTAGGGCCATCGGCAATAATAAACGCCCTATGTCATTGCGACCTGATTAGATCTTTTGTGACTTTAGGTTTTAGGTGTGGGGGCTAGATAGCCCTAAAGGATGATGCAAACATTTCCATGGTAGGGCTTGATTAATCCTTTGTTAAAGATAGAAATTTAGATGAACATTATTTATTTTAATGTGGGTTACTGAACGAGAGATGTGTACGTTTGCGAAACCCTCCCTCGTTAGGAGCTGTAATGGAAGCAATTTCAACAAGAACACATTTGCTGAAATTACTGACTATAATAGGTGAAAAATTGCTTACTAAGCTACTATACATCTTTTGGGTCATCTTTTCATTAGTTTTTGAAAACAAAAGGCAATTATCAAGACTACGGTGTACGGAGTTACCTTTAATTCCTCTTTTTTTTATTTAGCTTTAATTCAGCAGAAGAACAGCAAACTGACTGATTATGGGTAATGTATAGGGTCCAAGTTGTGCATCAATATGAATATAAGTTGTGGGTATCCCAACTTGAATCTATGGTGATAAAAACATGATATAATAATGTTGTCTTGGAAGTTAACTCTGTACACAAAAAGCCCGCTCCGAGGCTTAGGGGGCAAACAGCCCTAAAGGTTGGGTTAAGCTTCTACAAATCTATCTTGGATCACAACTTTTATACCTCTTCAATAAGTGCACATTATTTTTTTTTAAGGCACTTCTCCCAAGTACTTGTAATTGTGAATAAAACTGGACCACAGTTATGTCCTATTTTGACAGTCTAAATAAAGCTTGTCTACTACTGGAAGAGATTCACAAATCAATTAATTAAAAGATAAAAGCTCTTTGATCAAATAACCTTAAGTTTTCACCTGCTAAATTGATCCCAAGGGGTAGTTAAACCGAGACCCTTGAAAAATGGAGTGGGAATTAAGGCATGTGATGTGTTCCAATTTCCAATCCACTCGACCCCTGGGTTCCAATCGACTTACTTGCAGCCTTAGGCACTTTGGGGGCCCCGCAGGGATATTAAGGCGGGGGGTTCTATCCAATCTTATTGAACCAGGGGCCCCCAGGCGAAGCCTTACGCCACAGCAACTACCTACATACCTCCGTATTGTATATGGGGGAGGAAAACATAGGAAAGGAACGTGGCGTGGGTGTGGGACCCACACCCACACTGTGGGTCACACTCGGTGAAAGAATGGCGAAAATATCAATGATGATAAAACGCCTGAACACTATCATGATACTACATGCCAGTCGTTAAAGAAGGAGTATTGCCTATGTAGGAATAATTTCCAGGCGCAATTCAAATATGAGGGAGGATTTGGTAAAGGAGTAGGTATCTACTTGTCAGAGCTGTCAGCAAAGGGAACCTATAGTGGGTGGCCTAACGTCACAATTTTGGCCAAAAGCTGCATTTATTCAGGAAAGCACCAAATTTGGTATGGACCTTCATTGGATGACCTGATTAGATCTTTTGTGACTTTAGGTCTTAGGTTTAGGGGCTAGATAGCCCTAGAGGATGAGGGGTGCTGTAGTCCTACATACGAGTACTGAGGATGAATTGGCATGAACCTAAGCTGTTTCCTCCTCAGTCGACACAACTATAGTGCAGTAGTGCTCTATACCAAACAGCCGATACCAATACCAAATCCGTTGTAAAGGTTTAAAGAAGAGTCGGAAATTATGATCAATGAACTGAGCATAGGAAAATTTGCAAACTTATAGAACATTGAAGTTGAAGGAATGAACAACAATCATAAGGATAACCCCAAAGAAAATACCCGGAAAAGTCTAATTAAATTGTTCCACAGGTCATGAGAAATTTCCTTGCTTGGGGATTGAAGTGGAAGTCGGAACTTCACAATAAACATTTCCATGTTTGGTTCATGTGTATAAACATCCAGTCTTCACGTGTAAACATAGGTTCGTTATGTATTGAAAGTGCTTAACTCCTTACACGAAAAACCCAATCTGAGACTTTGGTATTGGTATAAGTAGGGCCATCGGCTATAATAAACGCCCTATGTCATTGCGACCTGATTAGATCTTTTGTGACTTTAGGTTTTAGGTGTGGGGGCTAGATAGCCCTAAAGGATGAGTTAAGCTTCTACGAATCTATGTATTCAAAGTGACCTGATTAGATCTTTTGTGACTTTGGGTCTTAGGTTTAGGGGCTAGATAGCCCTAAAGGATGAGGGGTGCTATAGTCCTACATACGAGTACTGAGGATGAATTGGCATGAACATAAGCTGTTTCCTCCTCAGTCGACACAACTATAGTGCAGTAGTGCTCTATAGCTCTATACCAAACAGCCGATACCAATACCAAATCCGTTGTAAAGGTTTAAAGAAGAGTCGGAAATTAGGATCAATGAACTGAGCACAGAAAAATTTGCAAACTGATAGAACATTGAAGGAATGAACTACAATCATAAGGATAACACCAAAGAAAATACCCGGAAAAGTCTAATCAAACTGTTCCACAGGTCATGAGAAATTTCCTTGCTTGAGGATTGAAGTGGAAGTCGGAACTTCACAATAAACATTTCCATGTTTGGTTCATGTGTATAAACATCCAGTCTTCACGTGTAAACATAGGGGGTTACTGAACGAGAGATGTGTACGTTTGCGAAACCCTCCCTCATTAGGAGCTGTAATGGAAGCAATTTCAGCAAGAACACATTTGCTGAAATTACTGACTATAATAGGTGAAAAATTGCTTACTAAGCTACTATACATCTTTTGGGTCATCTTTTCATTAGTTTTTGAAAACAAAAGGCAATTATCAAGACTACGGTGTACGGAGTTACCTTTAATTCCTCTTTTTTTAATTTAGCTTTAATTCAGCAGAAGAACAGCAAACTGACTGATTATGGGTAATGTAGGGTCCAAGTTGTGCATCAATATGAATATAAGTTGTGGGTATCCCAACTTGAATCTATGGTGATAAAAACATGATATAATAATGTTGTCTAACTCTGTACACAAAAAGCCCGCTCCGAGGCTTAGGGGGCAAACAGCCCTAAAGGTTGGGTTAAGCTTCTACAAATCTATCTTGGATCACAACTTTTATACCTCTTCAATAAGTGCACATTATTATTATTTTTTTTTTTTAAGGCACTTCTCCCAAGTACTTGTAATTGTGAATAAAACTGGACCACAGTTATCTCCTATTTTGACAGTCTAAATAAAGCTTGTCTACTACTGGAAGAGATTCACAAATCAATTAATTAAAAGATAAAAGCTCTTTGATCAAGTCTGAAAGGACACAACTTGTGTTTCGATAAAGGCTTAAAGATGTTTGTAGCAAGGAGAACAATGACAATGTAGATTAAACTTTGCTTAAATGGAACAAAGACAAGTCCTTTGACATTATACAGGGGTGGTGAGTAACCCATCTCGGCGAATGAAACTTGGAACGGGAATAAAGGACTTTGAAAATGTTTGAATGACGGACAAGGATCATAAATTTTCCGTTAAGTACTTCCCAATAGATCGCCTAAATCTGAAAAAGATGAACACTCAAGTATTATAGTGAGTACTTAAGTACCCGTTATAAATAATAATAATAATAATAATAATAATAATAATAATAATAATAATAATAATAATAATAATTTGAGCGTGGAAACACGTCAACCCCTGGAGAACAACACCACTGAAAATGTTTGAATGACGGACAAGGATCATAAATTTTCCGTTAAGTACTTCCCAAAAGATCGCCTAAAATCTGAAAAAGATGAACACTCAAGCATTATAGTGAGTACTTAAGTACCCGTTATAAATAATAATAAATAAAAAAAATCTTGAGGTGAGTGTCCTCAGTTTATATGTATTATTAGTCTAGAGTGGAAATGCCCATCCTGTGGTTCAGAGGTGAAACAAGTAAGGGATAATACAATGCAGCTCACGTTTCCCAATAAGATGAAGATATTTGAGAACCTAACACCTTACTCCTTTCTATCGAAAAAATTGGAAGTCTTGTACATCGACATGGACGTCAACGACAGAACAGGGTGTGGGAAAAGATCCTACTGGAAGAAGAAAAAAATTGAACATATTTAGACGCTAGACGAACATATTTAGAAAGTTACAATTTGCTACCAAAAAAGCGTGATGAATTACGAGGAGCATTAGGCACAGACATAAACTGTATTATGAGCCTCCATAAAAAAATAGCATGTCCGCTCTATGGGATATATGGGAAGGGGAACTCAATCACTCTGTAAAGACACACAAGCTCCTGTGCAAGACTTGAAATGGGAAAATTTAATCAGAAGAATACACTGATAGAAATATGGATACAGAAATTTATTTTGGTGAGCAAGAATTGAGACAGAAGTAGATAACGCTACCATAGGTAAATAAAACAGGAGTGGATAGGTATCTACAGCTACCGTAGATCGATAGAGCATGTAGGTAAGTGAAGACGAAAACTAGTCACAAAACATACAATTAGGTCAACGTAACAAAGGCTGTGTAATGCGTAACTTACTTGCACCAAAAGAGGGAAAACAAAAGATTGAAAACCATCGGATCTGAACGTAAATTATGCAAAGATAGATTTGCAAATCTTCTTAAATCGGCAAAATAACCACTTTTTTCAAGTCAGCATACCTGAAAACATACAATTCAATATATTATTTCAATATATAGGACAATTTTTAAGGATTTCTCTATAGTAGCAGCATATCCCAAAAACGGGATCGACCATTACGGGATTACGGTACATCCTAGAAGAAAAGTGTAAATGTATAAAATGTATTAACGCGTAACTTACTTGCACCAAAAGAGGGAAAACCATCAGATCTGAACGTAAATTATGGAAAGATAGATTTGCAAACCACGGTGCAAACCAACACCTTTTAAAACTCAGCTGTACAAAGTTCTGAATTTCAATACCATAAATTGTTCTTGATTGCAATACCTTAAATTTCGGGAGCCTTTTTGGATCTACACCACTACCACTTTCGTACATCCTTATTTTCTCCTAGCTGAATTGACGTAAGATAATACTCCGTATGTAGGTACAACAGTGTACTGACAAGGAGGTGCTCATATCTTCAATACTAATGAACCTAATAAACTAATAATAAATAATCGAATCAATTAGAATTAGTATGTATAAACTGGATTAAAAGAATAGAAAATTAATTTATTCGTCTTATTTAGCCGCCATCTTGTCCCATAGATTAGGTAAATAAATACCTATTATGTTAAAATATCACAGGGTAAACCGTATCGTTTATATTAAAATTTATTGAGTCATACTGTCATCCACAGTACGTTGAGAGTTGAGATGATTTCATGAAAGCATGCAAATTGTAAATATTATTCTATCAGACAACGAGACAGACATTTCGAAATGAATGGATTTTTTTTAGGGGACTTTTTTCTTCCTCGGACGAGAATCATTAATCATACACACATCATGTTTTTTACGAGTAGACTTGAAGTAAAGGGTGTTTAGTAAGATGTAGGAATCGTAGGCTAAAGTTGCAGCATTGCTAATGTTCACTGCGGACTAGACAGTTAGCTATTGTTTTAATAAAATTGGTACACAATATGGTACCTGGACGAAAAACCTAACCAACGGAGCGGTTATGTGCTTCTATGCGTATGCGTACAGTTAGGATCTGGTAGATTGGATTTTAGGAACTTTAGGAAGGAGCAACATTTGATGAACTGGAGTATTGTCAGATGCAGTTCCGCAATACAAATTACGGCGCAGCGGCAGAAAACGGTCGATCTGTATAGCAGCCAGCAACATACCGCACAAACCACGACCTTTCAAATCCTTTTTACAACAAGAAACTCATATTCTACACACGTTGTAAAGTACTCCAGTAATTCTCCCCTAACAAATCTTCTCTGGACACCCTGTTGTGCCTGTAACACGAAGGATGTAAAATTCTGAACATGTGGAAACTATCAAAGTCCCTGAATACCCCTGGCTCCGGGGCTTCTTGTGTTACATATTATGCTATTCTGGGCGCTTCATTTTCTCCATGCCGCAGGATTTATGGCCATTAATAGAATGGAGAGGGAGGTTGTCTATATCCTTTGTGATTTACATGGTTTCGATTTATTGAAGTTTGAAGCTTCGTTGAAGTCTCAGTTCCTGCTTTTATTATTAGAATTTAGAATCCTGTTTTGCCTTTCAAGAGCACCGGATGATTTCAAGTACCTTGCTTCAATTTACTCAATATGAGACGGAATTTAAAGAATTTGTTGAGGAACTGGTGGGATTTGAGGACACGGCAGTGCACCAGGCCAAGTTCAAGTACGCCTGTGTATCTGTACACGAACCAACTCGGCAGGTTTTAGGAATCTACAAGAAAACTACAAAAGGATTGTGTCACTAAGAAGAAACACATGAGTATACAACTGTTTCATTCATTCAAAAGCAAGAAGAGAATACAAGATTTACGAAACTATCCTGGAAACAATAAAATCAGAAAGCTACTGTTCCACCAGGCTGTGAATTCGTAATGAGAACTTGACACCAACTTATGGCTGAGTTGTCAACTTGTGCCCAAATATGGCGGCCTAGGGATGTTTGATTTGCATTATGAGGAGATCCCTGATGAATATTAAAATCTTATTAGTGAGGCAGAAAATAAATTTATTTGTGGTGAAGTTAAGTAAGAACCTTTTTATCATTTTGTGTGTATCACCAATATTATGGGCAACATGAGGTACCTACTACCTACCTTATCCGCAGTGAATTCTTAATGAGAAGAGACCAACTAGTGACTGGGTTGCCAACTTGTCCCCAAATATGGCGGCCTAGGGATGTTTGATTTGCATTATGAGGAGATCCCTGATGAATATTAAAATCTTATTAGTGAGGCAGAAAATAAATCATAATTTATTGATTTGTGGTGAAGTTAAGTAAGAACCTTTTTATCATTTTGTGTGTATCACCAATATTATGGGCAACATGAGGTACCTACTACCTACCTAGCACTCCAAGCACTCCTATTAAAGGTGTCAGCTGTAGGTCTCACCAATTCTAATTTACCTTTTACCCTGTTAATGGCATCACTGCTCACCGCTAACTTATAGGTAGCTTATCTAATCAATTGCCCTCAAGAGTTCGGGAGCACCCAGAAATTCATACTCAAATTTGAGGAGATGAGTGAGTTATGTACATAAAGGTGTCAGCTGTAGGTCTCACCAATTCTAACTTACCTTTTACCCTGTTAATGGCATCACTGCTCACCACTAACTTATAAGTAGCTTGGTAGCTATCTAATCAATTGCCCTCAAGAGTTCGGGAGCACCCAGAAATTCATACTCAAATTTGAGGAGATGAGTGAGTTATGTACATTATCTCGAAGATATCTGACGATATAAAGGTTAATATGAAAGACCTCCGTATGTTGGCAGTGAATTTACAATTTACCTACCCAATTGTACCAAGGTATTCCATGTACATATAGGTTCTCTGTACAACGTAGGTACAATTGTACATGTACACTACATATGTACGTACATTAAAGTAATGTATGTACAATTCTCAATTTCTCACTAACAGTACTGCCCCCTAGAATGTTAATGGCACAGAGGTATGCGCCAATATTATCTAATGACATCTTGAACAAAGGAAAAATGATAGTTCAAGTTCAATAAATTCGACTCTTGACCTCATTAGAATGGAGAATGTACTGTACTTTGCTTCTCAGACGAATCAGTTTTTAGTTCAACACAATGTTTGAGATAAGGAATGTCTTGGATCTTAGACATATGAAAATGAGAAATACAAAGCACTGGAATTGTGGTTCGGTAAGAATGTTACTGACATCTTGAACTTTTTTGAAAGGTCAATAAAGTGGTGGGGTGAATTCTGGAGGTCTTCATTGTATTTCATGGGGCAGCTCTCTGGGAAATTTGTCTCTTTAAAGCTTAGGAATTTAATGGTTTCGGTTTGAAAGAGCTGTCATGGCAGATCTATCATGAAAACTACTAAAGCTCTTATTCCCAAGAACTCATTTGCGCCCGCTGATCCCAAATGGGAACAAATATATTTGGGGTGAATGGTAAGTTTGTTATGACTATGACATATTTCTGATTTTAACTTTTCCCAGAAAAAAATCCACCAAAAATTAATTTGTGCACAAATGAGTTAAAAACGAGCGATCGACACCGATTGTCAAATAAATAAGTACAAGACAACATAATTCTATGAATTTGTTGTCAATATTCCACCACAACCTTCCCAGATTTCACGTTACCCAGATATACCTTTTTGTTCTCGTCCAGATCAGATACATATATTTATACATAGGTACCTTTCTTATATTAAATACCAGCATCCAGCCTACCGGTGATATATCAAGTGCCTGTGCTAAACAGAAACAAGAGCCCACCATAAGCCTCTTGACTCATAAATTAATTATTGAAAACAACCCATCAAGAGGGTACTTCTGGCGCTACAAATTACACAATAGCTTATGACATCACTGTTCCCACGTCCCTTTCCAGCAAACCACAAGTCTAATTTTATTTCTTGGAAGCAATATATTGTGTTTTTGTCGTGATTTCGTCACGTTTTATTGCTGATGGTGTTTAGTCACCAAATAGATTTTGTCACACAGTTTCGCATAAATGGAAATAGGGGATTTAGAACCTCATATATTATCAAACATGAAGAGCCATTTGTTTTGTTTCGACTTGGTTTTGTGCGTTTATTGTCGGATATTTTGCGGATAGTTCGGTTTGTCCTTGGTTTAACTTTTCAAATTGGTAGGTATATGAGTATGTACATATTTCAAGAAATTAGGCATGTATTTATTTGCGCATATTTGGAAAATCCTGCAATGATGCAGTGAGCACCAAAGTTGTGATATACATAATAACACAAAGAAACGGCATTTATTTATATTCGCCCATGTATCCATGTTTGATTACAAAGATGGGTGACGAACTGTTGTTTTGTTTTTGAGATTTTGTTCATAAATTTTTGATAAATGTGTGTTGATAGGGAGAAAATTTGTTGTTTACCTAGAAACTAATTATTTCACTTCCTGAATCTTTGAAAAAATTTCAAGATTCATACCTTTATGGCCGAGGGTGCTCTTGGATTAAGCTATCTGATGATGGGATGAAAATTCAATTCCCCATGAGCTCACGTGATGTAAGAGTAATGTTTTTCTACCTTAAGATGCATGTTTTTATACGAAACAACTTATTCGGGATGAAGACGGAACTTATTCGGGACGAAGACAGAACTTATTCGGGACGAAGACGGAACTTATTCGGGACGAAGATGGAACTTATTCAGGATGAAGATGGTACTTATTCGGGACGAAGATGGAACTTATTCAGGATGACGATGGTACTTATTCGGGACGCGCGCTGCTGTATGAAGCGTGTCACTCATGCCTATCCCTGTTCGTCATGCTTTGCATACATGAATACAAATCATCCTGATGAAACTTCTAATCTCCTACATTGAAGCGTAATGGGCTCGAGTATTAGGTTAAACATTACGACGAGATTATTAGTGATTAGAATGATTAGGCTGTTTATACCTGACATTCGGGTGAGACAGGGCCGCTTACAGCTTAACCGCGCGGGGGCTAACTCTATCAATGTGCTTCTCGTTGCCACATTCTTTGTAGGCGTCCACAACGGAGAACTGACAACCAACCCTCGCCCTTGCCTAGTACCGACCCAAGAGAAAATAAACTAACCATGCGAATGAATAGAAGCGTCCTCAACGGAGCGTTGACCAAAGATTCGGTCATAGTCCCTACCCTTGCAGAAAATCAAGAAATAAAATTATTTTTTCTGTAATGTTCTCGGCGAGAGTCAATGGTCCGTTTGGTCCATGGTCACTTTTGTGGCCGCGCACTAACAAACAACAAGAATACGAGGTTGTTTTAGGTAAAATGTTAATATTCGAAGTACTTAGGTACCTAAAATCGGGTTTTATTTTCCTTTTTGAGGAGCACGAATCCGCGGCTCACGGACCCACATGAACCCCCCTGTATGCACGGCCCTGATGGCCTGGAGATCAGGGCCGCTTACAGCTTAACCGCGCGGGGGCTAACTCTATGAATGTGCTTCTCGTTGCAACATTCTTTGTAGGCGTCCGCAACGCAGAACTGACAACCAACCCTCGCCCTCGCCTAGTACCGACACAAGAGAAAATAAACTAACCATGCTAATGAATAGAAGGGTCTTCAACGGAGCATTGACCATAGCTTCGGTCATAGTCCCTACCCTTGCAGAAAATCAAGAAATATTATTTTTTTCTGTAATGGTCTCGGCAAGAGTCAATGGTCCATTTGGTCCATGGTCACCTTCGTGGCCGCGCACTAACAAACAACAAGAATACGAGATTGTTTTAGGTAAAATGTTAATATTCGAAGTACATAGGTACCTAAAATCGAGTTTTATTTTCCTTTTTGAGGAGCACGAATCCGCGGCTCACGGACCCACATGAACCCCCCTGTATGCACGGCCCTGATGGCCTGGAGAGGGGAGATAACTATTTTGGTTGAATCAATCTTGTTAAAGTACTGGGTGACGATGACGGTGAAACATTCTTTTGGTTCCAAGTTTCCAATTTTCAATGGTTCGGTAAATCAAACCCAGCCTGAGTGGGGTCGGGAAAAGACAGGATTTGCCCAGATAGTCACCTTTCCACCTCACTGTGAGAAAAAATTAGGATGCCGGCAGCCCAATCGAGTGACTGTGTTCCGGCACCCTAATATTGAAATCTATACCGAGAAGCTCGACACTATAATGTAGCATTCCAACAGTCTAAATCAGGGGAAGTAACCCAATAATAGAGTTCTACCACCCTAAACTTGTGGCACCCTGTCACCATTTTTTTCTCAGTGCAACCACCCTGTATATGGACTTGGAATCCGGGTGGTCCCGGCGCGGCGTAACGAGATGGTGAGTACGGTAGAAGGTTTGACTATATTCACTGGGTTAATGTTGAATGGATGGCTTGTCACTGTTCCTACTGAGCGATTGTGGACCAATGATTGCTCTAAACTTCGACGATATTCAAATTCCACCGATCCATATACTCGTACAGTCGAACCTGAATGGGACCGGTCTTAAATGGGAAACCTGAAAAAATGCGGGGCAACAAATCGTGACCCCTTCATTTGAAATTGTAATTGGGAAATTTGGCGAAGTCCGAGTACTGGGTGCCAACGTTGACAACTTCCAGTGGTCAAAACGAGTGATGAAATGTAACAAAATTCAGGTGATTGGACAGCGGGCAGACGGGCACTGTTATTCAAGTGGGGTAACGCCCTTGCTTAGTCCACTTAGGTGTAGGGGCCCTAAAAGATGGGTTGCGCTTATACAAAGAATCTAGGTCAGAGTTGGATGTCCAAAATAATAATAATACAGTGGAACCTCGATATAACGATGTCCAAGGGAAATGCCCAAAATTAGGTGTAACAGCACTAAAAAATGGGTTATATCGAGGTTTTCGTTTTAAGATCACTTCGCTATACTGAGGTCAAAATCAGAGTAACTTTGTTATACTGAGGTAATTCTAATCGGTTTTAAGATCACTTCGCTTTACTGAGGTCAATGGAACCTCGATATAACGATGTCCAAGGGAAATGCCCAAAATTAGGTGTAACAGCACTAAAAAATGGGTTATATCGAGGTTTTCGTTTTAAGATCACTTCGCTATACTGAGGTCAAAATCAGAGTAACTTTGTTATACTGAGGTAATTCTAATCGGTTTTAAGATCACTTCGCTTTACTGAGGTTAAAATTCAATCAATTTCGTTATGCTGAGGTTGTGGCGCTCACAACAACACTCAACACAAATAAAATCTTACATAGAAAACGCAGGTTCTCGTTTCTCCACAATTTCCATCTCTGGCCAAAATTAGGTGTAGGTGTAACAGCCCTAAAAAATGGGTTATATCGAGGTTTTCGTTTTAAGATCACTTCGCTATACTGAGGTCAAAATCAGAGTAACTTCGTTATACTGAGGTAATTCTACTCGGTTTTAAGATCACTTCGCTTTACTGAGGTTAAAATTCAATCAATTTCGTTATGCTGAGGTAATTTTTCTTGGGCTCGTGCCCCAAATTACTTCGTTGTAGGTATCTATTCTTTTTACTTCGCAATACTGAGAGAAGGGAAAAGGACTTTTCTTCGTTATATCGAGGATTTCGCTATATCGAGGTTCCACTGTATGCAATAAGAAAAAATCTGGTGTGAACATCACACGACTTTCTATTACATTTGCGAATACGTACTAAAAGAAAGTAAAAAAAAACAGACATTGAAAATAGCTCAAATAGCTACAACAATGTTTAATTTCGCCACTGGAACTGCAACAGCTGCCTGAATAAAGAGCATATAAAACATCCTCAACCTCGGCCTAATAAATCCGTGTGAGAAAACCTCTTTTTTGGCCGCCATATTGGAAAAATCATTACGGTACGGGATTACGGTACATCCTAGAAAAAAAGAACTGCAACAGCTGCCTGAATAAAGAGCATATAAAACATCCTCAACCTCGGCCTAATAAATCCCCAAATACTAAGAAATACTAAACACATCCAATAAGAAACACGCACACATTGTACACAAACACGTTTCTGCCGTACCATAACCTTTCCAATACTAAACTCTGATATTTACAAACGGAAGTTAATCAATTTCGTTATACTGAGGTAATTTTTCTTGGGCTCGTGCCCCAAATTACTTCGTTGTAGGTATCTATTCTTTTTACTTCGCAATACTGAGAGAAGGGAAATGGACTTTTCTTCGTTATATCGAGGATTTCGCTATATCGAGGTTCCACTGTATGTAATAAGAAAAAACATGAAATGTACTACATATTTATCTGAGATTATGACACTGCGAAAGGCCAAGTTCCATTCTGATTCCAAATAGCTGAATGAATTATTGTCTGATGTTAGCGTGTTGACTAAGAACCTAAATAGGAAGTACCTATACATAGTACATACTAATATGAGGGGTAAAGAGGGTGAACGAACCAAGCCACACATACTTTGTTTCGAGATACTTATATTATGTGAGGTGAGGCTTAGTCCTATATTATGTGAGGCTTATATTATGTGAGGCTTATATTATGTGAGGTGAGGCTTAGTCCTATATTATGTGAGGCTTAGTCTGGATTCGATGGATTCAAAACGAAAAAAAAAAAAATCTGATGTGAACATCAAACGACTTTCCCTATCCTATTGAATGATGCTTATAATTTGGGTGTTCTTCTACCATAACTTTCACAATATCTTGAATATCTCTAACCGTTTAGTCGGTAAAGCTTAAAACCGCCAAAAAAAACAATCGAAAACCGCCAAAAAGCGGTCAAAATACCGTCAACCGCAGCACCTATCTCAACCAAAAGTTTCGTGTCGCCAGACAGACAGACACACCCAAGAACCAATGGCTGAAACTTTGGATTTAGGCTCTAGGAACCTGAAAACGTGTTTGGACACTAAAAACTCATCATCGAAAATTTGACCCGATTACATGACTTTCGTTCCTATGGGATAAGGAAAAGTACCCCTTTGGTTGGGTCTGCGATCTGCGTGAAAGGTGTGCCACAGGTGTGCCTGCATATGGTTTCGTGTTTGACATTGACATGGCCTGGAAGTTGATAGCGAGAGTCGGAAAGCGATAAAAACGAGATGTGAGAAACGTGAATCCAAATCACGAGATCGGAGAGCGAAAATCAAAAGCAAATCAAAAGAGTTATTTTGTATTTGCAGATATAAAAATAAACGCATCCATTAACGGTACTGTGGCCTGATACCCAATTCCCCAACAGATGGCTCATTCATGCATGTTGTCAACATGAACACAATACATGATGTTATGATTGCTGGTAGCCAATGCTGAAAGGATCA
>NW_007379801.1:32703-39125 GCF_000475195.1 Diaphorina citri
GAAAAAAGATGTTTGGATTTGCTGAAGACAAAACTCCATAGTCAAAGAAAATGATCGTCGCGTCGTACCAGTAGAAGAGAAATTGAGAATCCTGTAAACCTTGGGACCAAATATTAGTACATATTGGTAAGTATAGCAGACAAAAGAGTTGGAGGTGATATTTCAAAGGCGTCAATAAATAAAAAAGGTGTACACCTATCTCTCCGGGAAAAGTATGATATCAAAATAGGGACCACTTGGGATTTTGTAGGCATAGCAGAAGAAATGCCTTTTGTGAAGCAGAATAAAAAGACATCAAGTCAAAATGTTACCAAGGAATTCACTCGCACACTTTGCCTGCAAACGCAAAGTAGACCCTAGATTCCCTAGAAGTACACCCAAAATACCCATCCATACCAGTAATGAATGCAAAGACCTTAAAGATGACACCATCGTAAATCAAAGATGCTTCTCCAAGTCATTTTGTTGCCAATGTGAAACACACGAGTGCCCCGTGCAGTGCAGTTACAATGTATCCGGAATCAGAGACAGAGTGACGAATTACTCAAAGCCCTATATTTGAAACAAATGACGTAGACCGTCACGATACAATGTATCCGGAATCAGAGACACAGTGACGAATTACTCAAAGCCCTATATTTGAAACAAATGACGTAGACCGTCACGATCATGCGGGTGAGGTGGATAAGAAAATTCTGAGCATAATAATGATCTCATTATCAAAATTTATATGAAACATAAAGAAAAAGAAGAAGCCAAAGTAGATAAAGAAAGAAGCTAAAGGAAATAAGATAAAAGGAGAAACGTGGAATTGTAAAGTAGAAAGTAGCACTGAAATAAAAGGCAAAGTAATGTGCGTAATAGATCTAGAAAAAGAAGAAGTCAAAGTAGATAAGGTAAAAAGAAAGGAGAAAGGGAATTTTGTAAAGTAACACAGAAAGAAAAAAAATCAGACAAATCAGCATAATCACAAATTTTCCTGAATCTGCTCTTCCAGGAAAAGTTACATGAAGACGAAGTTGAAACTGAAGAAAGCACGGAAGAAGAAAACTATAAAGAATCACTGGGAAACGAATAAGAGGAAGCTGCAAAAGAAGAAAATTGAAACTCTATAGTAGGTACCCATCGATGAAAGACGAAAAAGAGGAAGCAGTAGGAAAAGAAAAAGAAGCGATAGCAGAAGAAGAAAAAGAAGCAGTAGTAGAAGAAGAAAAAGAAATAGTTAGAAAAGAATAATAGAAGAAGAAAAAGAAATAGTTAGAAAAGTCGACCGCTTCATTAACGCAGACGACAATTTCCGCATAACTCACCATTGGGCTACAGCTAAAGCCCGTACAACAACAACTTAGGGCAGAAGAAGAAAAAGCATCCCTAACACCTCATCCCCCTTTCTGTTCCCAGGTCTGGGTACGTCCACCTCTAAAGAGGCCAAGGAGTACTTCTCCAACATGGAGCGACATCGCATCCTGTTCAAATATTCCGGCGACAACGACGACGCACACATCCGCATGGCATTCTCCAAGAAACTGGTGGACGAGCGTAAGACCTGGCTAACCACCTGGATGGAAGAGTGTCGCAGACGCAAGGAGATGGGCATCGGGGAGGATTACCTGTACACGAAGACGACCAAGGCGATCACGTACACGGAGTTTGTGAACAAGGAGCTGATCCTGTTCTCCAACATGGACAACGAGCGATCCATCCCGTCCTTGTGCGATGGACTGAAACCGGGGTCACGAAAAGTAAGTACCTACGGTCGTCTTAGGAGGGAAGTTTATTTTCCACGTTACTTTATCACAGAAGTAGTCAGAAGAAGGAAAAAAAGTATCTTGCGGCCCGCGAAGTTTTGAGACACGAAAAAAATCCTTTGAAGAAAGAAAGGAGGGAGGGAGGTCTGATCGAAGGAACTGTTTAATAGGAAGTCTAATCAGGCCGAAATTGTAGAGAAAATGATGGGAGAAAACAAGTAGCTCCGAGAACGAACCTTTTCATTTTAGGTTAAAGTTGACCCCGGGTAGGAATCGAACATGCAACGAGCGGTTACAAGGTAGGCGTAGGCGCGCTACTTTTCAAGCCAACTAGGCGGGCTTGGGGACAGGTTCATAACTGAAATGGATAAATGATTATTGTAAATTGAACATAAAAAAGTGTATTTCACCGCCGTTTTTATTTTGTAGCAATGAAACATTGTTTTTTTTATTTCGTAGCAAATTACACTGTCGTACACGAAAAAAAGGTCTAATGATTGTGTTCTTTAGTTCTTTACATTTACTCGAACAAGCTGGGTCCGTCCCTCCGGGAATTTTTTAGCCCGTAGTTTATTCGATCGTGGTTAAAGAATACCTATGTACCTACCTAATTTGTTTAATATTCAGTTTATTATTATTCTTGATTTGATTTTTTAATTTTACTTTCATGTAATGATTTAAAATCAAGACTAGAGCCCGTTCTCCCTTTATTCCCAATATAGTGTACAAGTCACCCATCCATTTATTGGCCTTGCTCGGCGTAGCTTAACATAGATGACGCTAAAACCGGTCTTAAAAGATCGACTGAAGTGTTATCTAAAACTTTCTCGATTTGAGTTCATAGGTCGTCGCGACAAATTTCAAGATCAGAGCTCATTATTTTGTGTGAGAAAATGTGAAAAAAAAAAAAAAAAAAAAAAATCCCAAAATTACCAAATGAACTTTAATTTTTTTTTTTTGTTTTTTGGCTTTATGGTTTTCTGGACAAAATTTGCACCACCATTTTCGTGTTCCTGGTAAAAAGACCTTTAATTTGATATATAGGTCGACCAGGTTTGGATAAGTCCTTCTATGGGGACAGACCGACCGACCGAGCGAGCGAGTGACAGACACCGAAGCGAATACAATAGTCCGTCCCTTATACCTTTTTATTACTATTGTAATAATAAAGGAAGGACGGACTAAAAAGAGGTCTAATGATTGTTTTGTTTACAGGTGCTGTTCACATGTCTGAAGCGTAACGACAGGCGGGAGGTGAAAGTAGCTCAGCTGGCAGGTTCAGTGGCCGAACATTCTGCCTACCATCACGGCGAGCAATCTCTCATGTCCACCATTATCAACTTGGCACAGAACTTTGTCGGCTCCAACAACATCAACCTGCTTCAGCCCATAGGACAGTTTGGTACGTATCCAATCCTCTCTGACCAAATTTATCTACATTCGAACCTGTCTGATTGGTAATGTAAGGGGCCGGGAATTTTTCCCCATCAATCCAGGTTTCCCTATTACAATTACATAGGTATGAAGGGGCCACGATTTTTTCCCCATTTATCCAGGTTTCTTAGTTAGACAGGACCTAATTTAACATTTTCACTCAGGGATTTTTTTTTTTTTTTTAGGAGGTTTGCTAGAGGGAACTGTAACAGCTAAAGTCTTATCCTCCTGAAATCAAAGAGAGAAGAAAGGGTAGGAGAAAGTCGTTCCCAGAACGAACTTAATCTGATTAGGTTAGGATAAAATCCGCCCCGGGCGAAAATGGGTTTCATCTGGTTAAACGTGTTGATTTTATTTGTCTTCTCATGAACTTTATCTTCTAATGAACTTTTTTGTTTATCCTCTAAGGAACTTTTTTGTTTGTCTTCTAATGAACTTTCTGTTTATCTTCTAAGGAACTTTTTTGTATAACTTCCAAGGAACTTTTTTGTTTATCTTCAAATTAACTTTTTTTGTTTATCTTCTAAGGAAAATTTTTGTTTATCTTCTAAGGAACTTTTTTTGTTTGTCTTCTAATGAACTTTTTTGTTTATCTTCTAATGAACTTTTTTGTTTATCTTCTAAGGAACATTTTTGTTTATCTTCTAAGGAACTTTGTTTGTCTTCTAATGAACTTTTTTGTTTATCTTCTAAGGAACATTTTTGTTTATCTTCTAAGGAACTTTTTTTGTTTATCTTCTAATGAACTTTTTGTTTATCTTTTAAGGAACTTTTTTGTTTATCTTCTAAGGAGCTTTTTTGTTTATCTTCTAATGAACTTTTTTGTTTATCCTCTAAGGAACTTTTTTGTTTATCTTCTAATGAACTTTTTGTTTATCTTCGAATAAACTCTTTTGTTTATCTTCTAAGGAACTTTTTTGTTTGTCTTCTAATGAACTTTTTTGTTTATCTTCTAAGGAACTTTTTTGTTTATCTTCTAAGGAACATTTTTGTTTATTTTCGAATCAACCAACCTCAGTGGTGCAGTTGTTAACGCGTTGGACTTTGGATCTGGAGGTTGGCGGTTCGAGTCCAAGTAATGTCATAAAATTTATTGTGTCTCTTATCGCCCATCTGACGAGGGACATACTACGGGATGGGCATGCTACGACACAGACCACATGCATCTAATATAGCAGTTGTTTCATTGCTACGAAATAAAAACGGCGGTAAAACAATCTTACTTTCTTTATTCTGCCATCACCATTGGGAATGGGTTTTTTTTACATACCTATTATTATGTTAAGATTAGAAAGTACTAGAGTCGCTGCTTACAACTAGCACTTCTCTTTATCAAGATTCCTACTGTGTAAACATAGGTGAAATATGTAGCTTTTCTTTAGTCCGATAACTTATCGTTTTAACCCCATCATTAGGTAAATATTAGCTTCCTTTGGTAAATAAAATTGACCTGCTTCGGTGGTGTAGTGGTCAAGACGCTCGCCTGGTAAACAGGAGAGCGTGGGTTCAATCCCAGCCGAGGCACGAATTTTATCCTCATTTATTTGAGAAATTGACCACATAATAATAGAGCTCTAAGCGTTAAGTGGTAGAGAACGTCTCCGGTGTTCACCTCGTCTAATGTCTACCTTCCATGCAAGAGTCTATTATTTATTAAAGTGGTAGAGAACGTCTCCGGTGTTCACCTCGTCTAATGTCTACCTTCCATGCAAGAGTCTATTATTTATTAATGGCTTAATGTTAGAGATTTATCAACCTAGTAGTCATTACTATGACCTAACACGCACGATGTCTGGGCTAAATACCTCAGATATGTGCTGTAAGGACCCAATATTTATTTTCATTGTTCTGTATGTGCAGTGACTACAAGGAATATCACACGGACACCACTGTCAAGTTTGTGGTTACAATGAGTCCAGACAAGCTACACAAAGCAGAGATGGATGGTCTTCACAAGGTCTTCAAGCTGCAGACCACCCTAGCAATCTCATCTATGGTAAGTTTTTTTTTCTTCTTCTTTTCAACTATTAAATTATAAAAAAAGAGTGTTTCACCACCGTTTTTATTTTGTAGCAATGAAACAACTGTTACATTAGAGTCTTAGCATGCCCATCCCGTAGTATGCCTCTCATCAGATGGACGAAAAGGGGCACAATACTTCCCATTTAGATGCTGGGCTGCTGGGTCAACACGAGTACACATTTTTGTCGATGCTGGGCATCGAACCCGAGACCTTCTGCATGGGAAGCAAGCGCGTTACCACTGGGCTAACTGTGTCCCTGTCCCCGTTATGTGCTTTGGGCCGAAGCTGGACTTGCTTAGCATCCAAATATTTAATCATCCCCTTGTTGTTCGTTTCAGTGCGCGTTTGACAGGTATGGTGTACTCACCAAGTTTGACACAACCAATCAGATCCTCAAAGAGTTCTACGCCGTGAGATTGGAGTACTATGCCAAGAGAAAGGACTACCTGGAAGGCGTGCTAGGAGCGGAAGCCCTCAAACTGACAAATCAAGCCAGGTAAGCAACGTTGGGCGTGGTTGGTATCCGGAGAGGTGATCGTTTAGGGAAAAATGTGCTGTTGGTTTTTACCGGCCTTCATCCAGCTGTGAAGAGGTGGGTAGCTTGTGGCCGAATTGAGGGGAGAAGCCCATCACTACAAAGTTTATAGTATAAACCGTACAATGTACAGTAACGTTACCCTTTTGAAAATTCATTTTCATTATTTGGTCAAATTCTGAAACGAAAAAAAAAGAAGAAGAAAAAAAAAACATAATTCAACTAGGATTGAACCCACCCCCTTCTGATTACTAAGCGGGCATCTTTGACCACTGCACTACCGAGGCATTTTATTATTATTTTTAAGTCTTTAATGGCAGGATTCTCACTCTCATGCACAGATATTATTATTATGATCATTTTTTCCTAGGTTTATCGTAGAGAAGTGCGATGGAGATCTGAGAATTGAGAATCGTAAGAAGAAGGAAATGATTGCCGAACTCATCAAGAGGAAGTATGACAGTGATCCTGTGAAGAGCTGGAAGATGAAGCAGAACAAGGAGAATGCTTTGGTAAGAACACTGTCTCGTATAAAACGGGTATTTTATGAACTAACAAGATCTATTGCTTGATAACGTTTTCCAAATCAATGAAATGGGTTTGGTACCGACCTATTATGCTGCTGGATCTACATGGTTGACAATAAAACAATGACGTTTCTATTCCCGATCAAATTGGCCGA
>NW_007379801.1:45428-45722 GCF_000475195.1 Diaphorina citri
CCACCCCGGACAAAAATGGGTAATCTGATTAGGTTAGGATAAAATCCACCCCGGACAAAAATGGGTAATCTGATTAGGTTAGGATAAAATCCACCCCGGGCAAAAATGGGTTTCATCTGGTTAAACGTGTTGATTTTATTTGTCTTCTCATGAACTTTATCTTCTAATAAACTTTTTGTTTATCTTCGAATGAACTTTTTTGTTTATCTTCTAATAAACTTTTTTGTTTATCTTAGGTACCAGACTTCAAGGAGGCAAGGACGCTGCATCTCCCCGTTACATCTTCACCATGCT
>NW_007379802.1:0-4392 GCF_000475195.1 Diaphorina citri
CCTTCTCTCTTCGATTTCGGGACGATAAGACCATAGCAGTTACAGTTCCCTCTGTCAAACTTCTTAAAAAAAAAAAAATAATAATAATAAATAACTTATGTACCTATCGGTCGGTTTTTGTGTTAATATTTTAAGGTATCCCAATTTTACTTGTCGGTTTTTTGTGTCGCTGCGCGCTGATTGGTTTTGAAAGCATTTTTGATTTGTAGGTAGTAAACTACTAATAGATATGTAGGTAACTTTGGCAGTAGACGGGTAGCAAAAAATTGCACAGAAATACACGTGTCCAATGGGGAAGAGGTTCATGGACAATTTATTGGACATGGACATACTTACTGCATACCAGAACATAGTATACAATATACCATTGTTACCACGAAAGACAAGTTTATCATTAATCGTGGAGTTTTTTTTCCATGAGAAAGTTCAGTTTTTGGATGTCCTCTTGAAAGACGATCACCTACTGGTCATTTATTTGGAGCAGTAGGTAATTGAATGGAAGCTTTCATGACGACTGAACATGATTGAGAAAGAAGTTATAGGCCTCATTAGGCAATATTGTGATCTAGAATTCTAGATCATCTAATTATTCTAATTTAACGTAATTTTATGAAACCGACCAAAATGTTCTTCGTTTTATCCTTCACTATTACATACTATTCTTGTTTCTTATTATCTTTTTCTTAGCTTCCTTGTAATATACGTGACATGTCGTCTTTGGTTGATATGTCTGTGCCGTTCTAGGTTGGCTAAGCATTGATTGTTTTCCCTATCGCCATTATGAGATTGAATTCATCTACAGTATAGATTCTGCACGCAAAGGAAGACGTCCATTCCGTGTGATAAAATACTTTCCACTCGATTGCATAAACAGTTTGTTTACTTTTTGTACTCTCACAAGTATGCTGTGATTTACTCTATTACTTTTCTTCTTTGTCTATTTATCTCGTCCATTTGTGACGTAACTTTTGCGGGAAGACCAATGCTTTGAATTGAAATGAAAAAGTATCAATTTCTCTAACTTTGAAGTTGAACAGAGATTTATATGCAAGATTTTGAAAGTGAGCGCCGAATTACCGAAATTCTACTTTGGTGTATGGTTAGAATCTGATCTGAGTTCTTACGGAGCATTCTTGGTATCCTGTTATCAGAAGAGCCGCTGTGGTATCTTGTAGATCCTTATTATTGAAGGTGGTAAAGATCCTCGGGACCTCCGGGTCTTGGTGGTCGCATCTCATTTATCAGACACTATTATTTTGTCAGTGCTTACTAATTTGGACCCGATTATTATCTAATGCCTTATTAACATTCCTGATATCCTGTGTTGGTACTAAGCTGTGTCGGGTAGCAGTAACGTGGAATATTCCAGATCTTTACTCAGCTCGGAAAGTATTTCAAGTATTTGTTCTCAAGGCTGATAGAGCTTGCACAGGAACTGTGAATAAACATTCGGCCATAAACACCACTAACACCACCGTGTAGTCCATGTATACATTGATAAAAACTAATTGAATATTCAAGTGATTCAAGTGCAAGCTAATGTTCATAACGTTTGCAATGAATTTTGAATGGAGTATTGGAGTACCATTGGATTTTCAATTCTTTTGATTGTTTCTGATGCGGCCCGAAGGCCCAACATTGTGCGTGTTTTGAATACAGTGGCTGGCTCTCCGATGATTGGTGGCCTCAAGTATTTTCAATTGTGTTTCTGCATTTGGTGATTCATCATTATCGTTTGTGTTGTTTTGGTTCCCAATGGCGTGTAGTTGTCCCTGCCAATCCTGACGTGCATAATGACCAGTCATTCAAACTCTTTGCTGGGTGGTATGAAATTAGTCATGTGGACTTCGAACCTTACATTTTGATAACCCCTTGATACATATTGAGAACCATATACATTTCGATAACCCCTTGATACATATTGAGAACCATATACATTTTGATAACCCCTTGATACATATTGAGAACCATACACTTTTGATAACCCCTTGATACATATTATTATTGAGAATCAGATACATTTTAATAACCCCTTGAACATCATAAAACTTTTGAAAATCTATTAAAGTGTGAAACCGTACGGTATCTAACTGATAATTACGAGTATTGAATAATATATTCTGTTACGGGGAGATCTTTGTTTTCTCCTGACTCCCAAGTGCATGATGGAGGTAACTTCACGAGGTTCTTTGTTATTATTTCATCCATGACTCCCATGATGGTGTATGGAATAATTTTGTGAGGATCTAAATTGATTACGTTACACGTCCGAACCTCCTTAAGGGGAAGAAAGTAGATAACCTTTACCTCGAACGGATAATAGAATAAACACTCTTTTTGTTTCGTGGTCGATTTGGTACATCTTTCTGGATCGTGATCTTATTAAAACTGTTTATATAATTTATCATGTGTCTGATTATGTGTTCATGTGTTCTTGTTTCACGTCACGCTGGCCACATCATGTTCTGCTAGGTGATGTTCAGTGGTCCTGATGTGGTGGTGTAAGGATTTCATGCTTTGTTAGTAATAGAGACTGTGAGGTGTCTCAGTTTTGGTAATGAGGAGTAGGACATAAGAAATTCAGGACTTTCAGGAGGCACTTGAAGTTGAAATACATTCCAGAAGAGAGCTGCGCAACGGGTGATTGTTGTGGACAGAAGTATTTGAACGTCTTGCTCATTTGCCTTGTCTGTCCATCATTCCCCTCTATAGTTCCTTCTTTATTTGTGTAAAGGCGGTAAGACAGTGTAGGTATAGATCCGCGGTCCGCCTTTGGGTCGGAATCTTTCTTTCCACGTTTTCTTCGTCAGTTCAATCAGGACATCAATTTAATTTTAGTGGTAGCTTTATTATGGGTTTACCTAATATTAATCTCATTTTCTATATCTTTTATTGCTATTAGCTAGAGATTATAGATTCGTCTCGAAGTTTCTTCTTTCAAAGTCTGGTTTCTGATTTATTGTCCCAATTTCTAAACTCCTCTAATCGTCTAATATTTCATTGGTGACCCATGTTCTCCCCAGTCCCTATCTCTATTAGTAGGTACCATCAATGTTGTAACAGTCATTGTTTGTTCTCTAATACTGTGGTAATGTAACACCATGACTAGCATTGGTGATTGGGTTTAACATCCATGTCATTATTGACTACACCGCATCGATCACCGATTGTTATATCTTTCAGTAATTCAGTATTGGGTCCCCCATGTTGGAATCAGTCATGGCTGAATGATATATTGATGATGTTCATGACTATATTTTTTCTACTAGATTTACACCAAGCCTGCGGCGCAGTTATTTCATGTGCACATGGTGGACTTATAAGCCCTTACCCTAGTGGGATGAAAAAAGATTGGAGAATTAATGTTGAACAGGCTTGGGAACATTGCTTGAAAAAAAAAAAAAAAATCTGTTGTGACGCAGTGGGAATAGGGTGGAAAATCTTGAAAAAGTAGACTGGAAATTTGAAAAAAAAAAAAAAAAAGTGGACTGGAAAACCGGGAAAAGTCAGGGAATTTTATTTTTCCATTTTGGTAGACACCCTGTTGAATTTGATGGCACATTCGTTCTCTTTTTACAAAATTTTTGATGGCAATTTCGAGGAAATCAGGCTGTATCTCGTAATTTTTTTGGTGTAAAGAAAGTGGGATACTATAGACTTTCGATTTTTTTTTGATATTGGCTTGTTACAAGTGCATATTTCGTGAACCATCATTCCTAGAACCTTACATGTACACCGATCGATTTCTCGTGAAAAGTTACATAGGAAAGACTCCTTGGTCATCTTAAATACTCTAATCAATCTAATGGAAAGAAAACTCTTGTTGGAAAAAAAAAAAAAATCATGTTGAAATATTTGGAGATATCACAGAGAGGAGAGAGGGAGCAGAGAGAACCTTCCAGTCTGAAGCAGAAGAGAGAATGAGCTCTGACAAAATCTAGGTCTGAAGAAACCTCCCCTTGACCCCTACTACCAAAAACCAGTAAGGGGTCAGGGGAAATGGTAGGGGTTGAGGGGAGGATTCTCCTACATTTTGACCATATGTTTGAAGTTTGGGCTTAATTTACTCATTTCCCCTTCATTTTTCATAAGTGGAAGGTCCTCATCGATTCTTCTGTGATAAGTCACCTATTCGCGGTTTGCTCTTGGTATTCCGCGGTTGGCTCGGCTGTATCCGTCGTGTTGTCCGCGGATTGTTCGCGGTATTCGCGGTTTGTCTTGGCATCCCGCGGTTTGTTCGCGGTACTCACGCGGTTTGTTCGCCAGTATTACGCGTTTTGTTCGTGGTGTTCAGCGTTACTTGTGCGCAGTATTCCGCGGTTTGTTCGCGGTATCCGCGTTTGCTCGTGGTATTCGCGGTTGGCTCGCTGTTATCGTGTGTTCGCGCGGTGT
>NW_007379802.1:6039-27102 GCF_000475195.1 Diaphorina citri
CATGCAGTATTCTATACACTATTGCAAAGACAATAAGTAGTAGCGAAACGGTCTACCACAGATCTTATAACATCAATACTTGACAAGGTGTAAATATTAGCCTCTGTTAACCAAACCAAGTCAAACTGCTTTATTAAGCATTGTTCAATATTCTTTTTCTCATGGATAAACAAAAAAGAACCTGGAACCGGTCCACAGAATCCACCACAATGTTGGGATTTGAGTATAGTAACTGGAAGTAAAAGTACAAATCTCTACGTGCGCACTCAACCATTGTAACCCAAGCTAAACAATCAGCATCAGCTTGATACAACATGTAATTATTAGATCTCGGCTGAACAAACCGCCATTACCATTACAGGCTTACTGTATTCCTCACTGAACATTACTGATTCCTTCGTAGAACCCATAACAGCGATCCTCCGCCGAGTGGGAGGAATTATCGTTATCATAGATGTATTTCTTTTCATGTAGAAATTCCTCGTTTATTGGTTCACACCTTCACACTTCATTCGAAACGTATTTACTGCGTTTCTGTTTGGCAATAGCTTTGGCGAAACGACCCTTGCTAAAACCACTTGTTGAAATGTTGGACAGATTGTTGGTGTGTCATAGAGTAGACCCTGTTTTCATATAATTTTGAGGTCTTTTGATTTTGCCTCATTTACCTTAATTTTCTCGCAACACCACTGATTTCTTGCATAAGTAGTACATCTTGAGGGCACCTCTCAAAATGAACGTCAGCTGGTCATTATTTGAACAAGCCCCATACATTATCATCCGAGTAAGTTCTGCTTGTCATCGAAAACCAGTCTGCATTGGACACCTTCAATATGATTCAGGGATGATTCCTTTATCCACTATCTAATTGAAGCATCAAATTAACCAATATCAAATAGTGCACTGGGCCAGCCTAGTAGCTTAGTTGAGTGAGTCTGCGCTGGTAAGCGCTAGGCGCGGGTTCGGATTACGCCCGGGGCGGATTTTATCCTGATGGAATAATTTCGTTCTCGGAACGGTGCTGGCTTTCTCCTAATCCTGTCTCCTTCTCTCTTCGATTTCGCGAGCGATACAGACCATACAGTTTACAGTTCCCTCTGTCAAACCTCTTTAAAAAAAAAGTGCACTGGAACAAGAAAAGAGATTACCAGCCGTAACAATAGCGGACACATTAAAATTGGCCCGAGTACAAAAGATTGCCAGTTCACGTAGAGAATAAATGCCAGAATCCTTGACCTCAACTTTGAACAATCAACCTAGCTCCTCTGTTTTAAAATCATCCGGAGACTTGTGTAATGGTGTAACATATACGTGCGGCGGTACACTAATGTGTGTAACATATACGTGGCGTGTACTATTATAAAGTCATTATTATGAGAAATTATCCAACGTGATAGCAACTTGGAGGCTATTCATAGATTGGATAATTTCCTCTGTCAAGGAATTTGATGAAGCCTTTAGGTGAAAGGCATAAATTATCATTCTCCAAGCATTATTAGACGTACGTAGAACACATCCGCTTAGTCTTGTGATAAACTTGATAAACACATCTAAATCTCTATTACATTCTCCAGGTGTAAACGTTTTGTTTGGCAAACGGTTTTAGAATCTCTTATGTTGATACATTGTTTTGCTTTGGTTGTGTTCTGGGAATACATTGCAACAATAAAGTGAAAACGGACATGGTTTCGGGCTATAATAGCAATATTTTGTCAATTGGTTAAGTCCTTATTAGTCATTTAGTGATTATTGAGCTGAAATTCTTTACATTCATCACTTTCAGTTCCTGGATTTCATGGAAGAAACCACAGGTAATGGCAAATTTTCACTCTTGACTAATCGAGTTGATACTGGGAAAACCGGGAAAAGTCAGGGAATTTTATTTTTCCATTTTGGTAGACACCCTGATTGAATTTGATGGCACATTCGTTCTCTTTTTACAAAATTTTTGATGGCAATTTCGAGGAAATCAGGCTGTATCTCGTAATTTTTTGGTGTAAAAGAAAGTGGATACCTATAACTTTCGAATTTTTTTGATATTGGCTTGTTACAAGTGCATATTTCGTGAACCATCATTCCTAGAACCCTTACATGTACACCGATTGTCGCCCTATTACTCATAGTCTACGTACTACATGTATTGTACCCAGGGAACATATTGGTAGATAACCTGGTGCACGTCTACATACTACAGATGAGAAACACCTGTTGATGTAGCCTCGGCTGACACTCGGCCAGACTCTGGTTCGAGCGAAAAACCAAAGTCAATAGTTCCTGGATTTCATGGAAGAAACCACAGGTAATAGCAAATTTTCACTCTTGACTAATCGAGTTGATACTGCATACAATTTCTTAAAATGTCTACCTATGTATGCCTGTCGCCCTATTACTCATAGTCTACGTACTACATGTATTGTACCCAAGGAACATATTGGTAGATAACCTGGTGCACGTCTACCTCTACATACTACAGATGAGAAACACCTGTTGATGTAGCCTCGGCTGACACTCGGCCAGACTCTGGTTCGAGCAAAAAACCAAAGTCAATACATAATTTATGAACATTGGAAACAATAAAGTTCACCGTGATGTCAGGCAAAGCTATTGACTCCAATCTCCCCATATATTGAACCTGGTGGAGAGATACATTAACCTTGCATCTCGTCTTATTAGAGATCTTTTATATATAGAGATTGAAGAATAGCGAAGATATTCGTGAACTTGAAAAGCATGTACCGTAGCCAACACGCCATTAGTTAAGCACATACATAGATCACACAATGATACGCTGATGATAGTTCCGAGCGCGTTCACATTAGCATAAGTAGAATAATGATATATGCCACGAAGCGCGATCTCTATAGACACATCTCAACCTGAAGGAGATAATTATAGTGGAGAATTCCGTCTTGTTTGAGATTCGTATTTGATAGATATTCAGATATACAAGAGTAGCACTTAACATTCTTCGAGGACAATAAAAAGGAAGTTTTATGCGTTTTTATCTCGCAAAATAAAAGAATTCTTGAAGTCTGGACGTTCGATAAATCTATCGTAAAATATTACCTATATCCAATGATGTAATGATTTTAAATTCTAGTTTTATGATACTCTTTGATCAGACAAGCGCAGACAGTATTTCATATTGCAATTCCAACGCAGTGTTTCTAAAGCTCTTTGAAAAGTACCATGGAGTGGAGGACATTGATCGAATGATTTTTGAAGCCTACCTTGCAATAAAGTCTTCAATTGCTGTTTTAAATAGGGCACTTTTGGCAGTTGCCCTCAGATCTTCAAATACAACCGGGTATTATTATACCACCATCAAACCCTAGAGGAAAATTTTGATAGATACCTACTTGAAATAAGAATAACTAATGATGAAACTGAATTTTGAAAATTTTCAACTTCATCAAGACATCATATTTTTTAGAGCTTAAATCTTCAAATACAACCGGGTGTTATTATACCACCATCAAACCCTAGAGGAAAATTTTGATAAATACCTACTTGAAATAAGAATAACTAATGATGAAACTGAATTTTGAAAATTTTCAACTTCATCAAGACATCATATTTTTTAGAGCTTATGCAAAAAAGTCTGCCACAAGCGTTAGCCTCGCCCTTTCGTTTGTTTAACAGCGCTCATTTTCCTCCATCATATTAGAGCTTATGCAAAAAAGTCTGCCACAAGCGTTAGCCTCGCCCTTTCGTTTGTTTAACAGCGCTCATTTTCCTCCATCATATTCTGTTATTCACAAACATAATATTATGCAACTTGTGCATTTTTGATATTTGAAACCGACTGACACCCCCTAACATATCAACCAAACTTGTAATGAAAAGTCAAGGTTGATGATGATATTCTCAACAGCATTGCAGAGAGTGCTAAGTTTGCTATGCGAGTATTCTTCACTATGCAAAGATCAATAAGTAGTAGGAAACGTCTACCACAGAGTTCTTATAACATCATACTTGAGCAAGGTGTAAATATTAGCCTCTGGTTTAAACCAAACCAAAGTCAAACTGTTTATTAACTAATATGTTGCTACTTGACAGATTGACTCTCCTAGAGAAGTATGTTTATTAAATTGTTTCATATTCTTTTTCTCATGATAACAAAAAAGTAACTGGAATCGTCCACAGAATCCACACAATGTTCTGGGATAGACAAGTCTGAGAAAGAATGCTGTCTGTCTGTTGGGTGATGGGATTTTTTGCTGTGAGTTCAACACCGCTTTTTCTATTGCATCAGGTACTTCTCACATTGATATTGAATGTTCCATTGGAAACTTCGAGTCACATGGAACTGGTTTCCAAAACGTGTGAAGACACCTAATTTTACTCAAAATTAACGTAGATTCACAATAACTTGTAGGACACACATTTATATCCCATGCTCATCAAAGTACAACATTAACAGTAATCAACGGTATTAATCGGCTACTAATTGAAGATATCCCAGAACAAAGAACAATGTGTTTAAAGGTAAACAAAGTTCTCGGTAGACATATTGAATAATGCATGACGTCCTTGCTTTCTGATGGGAACATGCTAGTCCCTATTCTCGATCACCTCTTCATAATTAACCGTGGAATCATCATTATCCATGTTGGAATCTTCAGTAACATAAATAAATATGTTGGAATCTTCAATAACATAGAATAATCCTCATACTTTTCCCATTTCTGACGTCTTTGTGGAAACGACCGATGGCCGTCAACAGTAAATCATGGAAGTTTCGGCGGATATATCCATATTGAACGTAACCTACTCAGGCATAGTGGTCAGTTGAGGGAACATCCTCTGATTGTGTGTTACGGAGCAGTGGCGTAGCTTTCGGTGATTGGTACTGTAGCCGTTGGGTTGGAGGAGGCACTACTAACCCATCTTAAACCTAACGTTAAACCAGTTCGAGTTAATCTGTTACTTATGTACCTATGTAAAGGTCCACACACACACACACACACACACACTCACACTCACTCACTCACATTCGGTTGTCCGGATACTTTCCGTCATCTTACGTCAAGCTTGTTCCATATTACTTTACGGATACAGTCCGTCTCCGTGCAGGATAAATCGGGCATAAGTGTGCGTGGACCTTACATGTTGGATGTTAGTAGGTAGTTCTGGCGCTATATCCAGATTCATCATTTTACAGTAAGTATGGAGACCGCGGTCTATCAGACGGTTTCAGCGTAAGTGGTGGACATTATGGCAATGTTTCTTCAAATATCCACACCACGTCACTGGGCAAAACGTTTGTATAACGCCAAGTCCAGTAACAATAACGTCATGGGAAATTTGTCACTGACTCTCCCAGCCCAGTATAGTGCTTTACAGACCTGTAAACACAGTTAGGATCGAAGGAAGCTCGCCAATACTCACCATTCATCAGAATCACCAAACGGTTTTTAGTTTTCAACGAGGAATTACGAACATCGAACATATCGAACTTAGCACAAGAGGCGGTTGTTACACAATGGGGTTTGGAAGGTTAGGGATATTTATGAATCCACCAGACCGCAGGATCGGTAGCAAGTCTTGGACAGGTGAGCATATTTCAGATTTGTAATAACTGCGCCACAAACGGCCCAACATTGCTTCAGGGTATATATAGCAAGAAATGTGTAATCAAGGTTTACTGGGTCAGCAGTAGTAGCGCGGATAAGATGGTTCTCATTTTACTGAAAACTCTTTTATCAGTTTTATCTTTTATCATATGAGAGACGGTGCTTAGTAGTTCAGGATGGGAGACAGTGCTACTTTGTCACAACTAAGGTTTTTGATATCAAAGATTTTTTCTTTACTATGACGAAGTTGGAACAAGCTTTACCAAGAAAGTCTCCAGGCTGGGAAGCTTGTTAGGGCTTATTTGTCCTTTATTAGCCTGAAGAAAATGGAAATTAAAAGGGCAATAATAGTTTTGGTAGGCACTTGTACCAGAGGAGAGATACTATCCATAGTTCTCTTGTCCAACCGAACCTTGTCCAAACCAAAGTCCAACAGAAAGCCTTTTGTTCACCCTTTCACATTCATTTCTACCTGACGATTTCTACATTTTTACTTTTTAAATGACTAATCAAATCAATAAGAGCTCGGAATCTAGATCAGAGATCAAATCAAGAAAACATCGACAAACAACGGGCTCTGTGGGTTGCCCAATCCGAATTATCCATAATGACATTAATGAATCCATCATCGTCAAAGTCATACATTCCAACATAACTTGAACGCGAGTTCCATAATACCATTCCATGTTTTGTTTACCAAAACAAACTCGCCCAAACCAAGGTCAAAATCGCTGAAAATAGATATTCAGCGACAATATAGGCATGTAAACTTGTTATATAAATTGATCCCAATTTTTGGAAACTCTTGAAGAGTACGGCTGTCTTACCTCGTAAATCATCCAAGCTTTCTTCCAATCCCTCTTTCGACCACAGCAGATTTCTTGATACGTCTTGAAGCCACCCTACTTTGTATCTTTCCAACACCTATTTTGAACTATCTAGTCTTACCCGTACCATAATGTAAAATTGTAAATCATCTTTATAGTTCGTCCAGAAAGTATGTCATGTCATGGACAACAAGGGACATATTAGGTACCCTTATTGGTGATTTGACTCATGGTTCTTCCAGCCTTCCCAAGGAGTCAACGGAAAGGGCAACACAAAACACCTGTTGCAATAGATCAAACTCCAGCCCAATCATTTTCAGTGGATGACACCATCAAACACCTTCTGGTAGTCAATTTGTTCCCATCATTTCATCTTTGAGATTTTCAACATGCAATCACGCTATTTCTTTAAGGCCTTAGTCAAAGATCATACAGGATCCGCTATAACGCAGAGGTTTTGATTCGTTTTATAGTAAATTTATTTTCCAATGCGACAATGTACCTATTTAAATTTGGTTCAAGTTAAAGTAAATTTGTTTTCTCGCTAGTCGATCGGAAAATAGTCTCGTTATTGATGGCCGAATTACTGACCGGGGCCTCAGCCTGCATGGTACCCCTCGGCCTTTGGTCTTGGGCCAGCCAGTCACTATTAGGTATCAGGTGGACCTAACAGACGGACCTGATCAGGTGTACCTGATGGTGAGTGTCTGGTCTTGGAAAATTTACTGGACTGACTACATGTTAGAGCACAGGATAGAACTCGATTAAAGAACCTTTGTCAGCAGTGAACAAATATTGGTTGTCCATGATAATGATGAGATGATATTATGTTACTTATTACGTCCTCGTTATGAAAAGTCAAATTCAGTATTCTGAGAACATTAAGCACGGCTGGTCCATGACGAGAACAAATCTTGTTACAAAGTTGCAGCTTTAACGTGATAAGTACCCGTGTAAAAGATGTATGCAGCCATTATGCAGCAGAGAGAACATCCATAAGAAATCTTAAACGGTCGTCCATAAACAAGGCGTGCACCAGGGAGAGGTAATTGTTCCAGGAAGTGATTAGCAACACAATTATGATAATTTGAGTAGCGCGACGTGTACCAGGGAAATGCTGGGGCCTGTGGATCGTACCACGGGCATGTTGGGACCCATTGCTCGTGGACAGGTCCGTAAAGTCGGGTTCGGGAAACAGGATGAGTTCTACAGTCGAACCTGTCGAATTGGGAAACCTGGGTGAACGGGGAAAAGTTGCCGGTCCTTTGGGTTCATATTTTTCGTAACCAACATCAGTCAAGTGGTTATCGCTTTGAACTTTGGACTCGGAAGCTGGTTGTTCAAGTCCAAGTCATAATGAAATTTTTGAATACTTGACGTTCGCGCCTCCCGGTTGGTAGACTCAATTTCAGCTTGACACCAACAGGTGAAAAAATTTCCCTGACTAGACGCCCGTAGGTGGTTATAGTTTTTTTCCGGCCATCAAAAGTTGAACCAATCTCTCGAATACTCTTCTTCATGCCAAACCTGGACTATTACCGATACCAATCGGGTCCGTTATTCAGAATGTGAAATCAATATTGAAGTGCTCTTCATAAATTCCTAGAATGTCTCTCGAAGTCCTTTCTCCCAGTTCTATTCCATTGTGACCGCGCCGCATATTGTTGAATTTGATTTGCAAGTCCACCACAGCAAACATGTAATTAAATTTCACTCAAAACAATCATAGAAGATGTAGAATTGTAGAGCATAGTTGGAACCGAAACGTAGGACATGGATAGTTCTGTGAAATCACAACAATGTAGAGGACTTCAGGATGCTGAGATACATTTCAGTGGCGAATCTTTTACGGAAGTTAGGGAATCACAGTTGGACAGCATCGAGTAGAAAAGAACCATCCATAAATAGGGGGAATGTCATAACGGGAATTGCCTTATGTATGGTTCTTTTCTGCTTTATGCTGTCCAGTTTCCCTTCTTTTCTACTTACTATATGGTTCTATTTCTCAGAAATTGTGAATTCATTTAAGTATATTCAACCTGGATTCTAAGACATAAAATCACTCTAATTCATCTCCCAGCATACTGAATAGGTTTGTTATAGCTTCCCCTTTTGGAAGTCCAGCAACAATAACGTCATGGGAAATTTGTCACTGACTCTCCCAGCCCAGTATAGTGCTTTACAGTGGATCTACAGACCTGTAAACACAGTTAGGATCGAAGGAAGCTCGCCAATACTCACCATTCATCAGAATCACCAAACGGTTTTTAGTTTTCAACTGATTTCTCGTGAAAAGTTACATAGGAAAGACTCCTTGGTCATCTTAAAATGTTGAAATATTTGGAGATATCACAGAGAGGAGAGAGGGAGCAGAGAGAACCTTCCAGTCTGAAAGCAGAAGAGAGAATGACTCTGACAAAAATCTAGGTCTGAAGAAACCTCCCCTTGACCCCCTACTAGAAAAAACCATGTAGGGGGTCAGGGGAAATGTAGGGGGTTGAGGGGAGGATTCTCCTACATTTTGACCATATGTTTGAAGTTTGGACTTAATTTACTCATTTCCCCTTCATTTTCATAAGTGGAAGGTCCTCATCGATTCTTCTGTGATAAGTCACCTATACCCTCTCTGGTGTGTGTAGAGAAAATTGAACTAGGAGCAGCAATGAACTCAAAGGTGATAATTATGCCAGTTTTGAACGAATCACCTCAAGTTGAACGCTCTAGGAAATTGTTCAACTACATTGGTATCCGCGGTTTGTTCGCGGTATCCGCGGTTTGTTCGCCGTATCCGCGGTTTGTTCGCCGTATCCGCGGTTGTTCGCGGTATTCGCGGTTTGTTCTCGGTATCCGCGGTTTGTTCGCGGTATCAGCGGTTTGTTCGCGGTATCCGCGGTTTGTTCGCGGTATTCGCGGATTGTTCTGTTCGCGGTCTTCGCGTTTTGTGCGCAGTATCCGCGGTTTGTTCGCGGTATTCGCGGTTTGCTCGTGGTATTCGCGGTTGGCTCGCTGTATCCGTGGTTGTTCGCGGTATTCGCGGTTTGTTCTTGGCATCCGCGGTTTTTTCGCGGTATCCGCGGTTTGTTCGCGGTATTCGCGTTTTGTGCGCGGTATTCGCGGTTTTTTCGCGGTATTCGCGGTTTGTTCTTGGCATCCGCGGTTTGTTCGCGGTATCCGCGGTTTGTTCGCGGTATCCGCGGTTTTTTCGCGGTATCCGCGGTTTGTTCGCGGTATTCGCGTTTGGTTGTTCGCGGATTGTTCGCGGTATTCGCGGTTTGTTCTTGGCATCCGCGGTTTGTTCGCCGTATCCGCGGTTTGTTCGCGGTATCCGCGGTTTGTTCGCGGTATTCGCGGTTTGCTCGTGGTATTCGCGGGTGGCTCGCTGTATCCGTGGTTGTTCGCGGTATCCGCAGTTTGTTCGCGGTATCCGCGGTTTGTTCGCGGTATTCGCGTTTTGTTCGCGGTATTCGCGTTTTGTGCGCAGTATCCGTGGTTTGTTCATAATAAGGTTTACGTCTTACGTGTTGAGATCGTAGTATGTAACGTCACGTGAGTGTACCAGTATAGGGTAATGATCTCACTGCAAATAATTGATGTTTTAGATTTTCTTGGGAGAGTTTAACAGTTTCCCTTCTTTTTATGCCCCCATTTTTGGATTTTCATGTCAAAACATAGATTTTTCACATGATTTGAGAAGTAAATATTCTAAAATTATGTATGGAAAAATAATCGGGCAAAAAACTCTTTGAATTTGATGGCACATTCGTTTTCTTTTGACAAAATTTTTGGTGGCAAATTCGAGGAAATCAGGCTTTATCTCGCAAATTATTGGTGTAAAAAAAAAGTAGATATAACTTTCGAAAATTTTTGATATAGCTGAAAGACTAGGTGAGTTTGTTGATACTTCTTACACCTCCACATAAGTTTACTTTGAAAATTGCCACTAATAGAATTGGGATCAGATAGATGGACAGTGGTTGCTTGAAACAGTTTGTGAAGCTGTGTCCACAACTCCACACATAGTCGACGGCCGTCGATCAATGTCGACTGAAACTGAACAGTGCTAGCTGAAAGACTAGGTGAGTTTGTTGATACTTCTTACACCTCCACATAAGTTTACTTTGAAAATTGCCACTAATAGAATTGGGATCAGATGGATGGACAGTGGTTGCTTGAAACAGTTTATGAAGCTGTGTCCACAACTCCACACATAGTCGACGGCCGTCGATCAATGTCGACTGAAACTGAACAGTGCCTCGACAACATAGGTTCACCTCGTCGATCGACCATCGATGGAGAGGAATCCTGATCCGCTGCTACTGCAACAACAACAACCAACTACTACTACTATCGGTCGACGGCCATTGAATATGTTTGGACACAACTTTACAGGTAAATCATATCTTGAAGCCACTATCTGCCTAAGCAGTGAATACCATGGACCTCTAATAGAATTGACATCAGTTGGATGAACAGTGTCGCTGCTACTGCAACAACAACAACTACTATCGGTCGACGGCCATTGAATATGTTTGGACACAACTTTACAGGTAAATCATATCTTGAAGCCACTATCTGCTTAAGCAGTGAATACCATGGACCTCTAATAGAATTGACATCAGTTGGATGAACAGTGGTTGCTTGAAATGGTTTAGCTGTTACAGGTAAATCACATCTTGAAGCCACGCTTTGCCTAAGCACCTAAGCAGTGAATAGCATAAAATAACTAAATCCAAACACTCTGTTCCTCACTGTTACATCAACACCGTACTCGTGTCCCACGCTTTGCCTAAGCACCTAAACAGTGAATAGCATAAAATAACTAAATCCAAACACTCTGTTCCTCACTGTTACATCAACACCGTACTCGTGTGTGAATGTCTGCCACAATAACGGATCTCCTATTCTGCTCCTTACACATGAACTGTTTATTTAACCTAGAGTGAGTTCTCTCTCTTTCACCTGATACTGATAACTTAATGAGAAAGAATATGTATATCACAGCTCTGGCAGTCTAGCACGGATTAACCTAATCGGAATCTAAAATACTCGACTTGATACGAATACGGACCGTTTTCGCTGTTTCGCTGAAATTGGGGTTGGGGCCAACCAAAACAACATACCTAAGTACATAACTCATTTGGAGTGTGTTTGAAATTTTCTCGGAAAGTATGTTGATTTTCCGTTGTCAAACAATTCTTCGTTACTGTCATTACGTCCCATTTGTCTTTCTGTTAGTTTAGAACAATATCACTAATCCAAGTCCACTCTAAATCCACTAGAATGAAGTGACTCTCTGGTACTACATACTTACATCAACTCGTAATATTTAAAGCAAAGTAGCCAATTACACTGAAGTGTTTATGAATGCGTTCTCTCTCTGCATCAAACTGCACCGGGCAATGATAAAAATAATATGAAAGCAATTTGCAATAAACCATTAGACAATACTGACATTTTTTGTGCAGTCCAATTTCTCTCCCATGTATGAAATATGGCTCGTTTCATATTTACATTATGATATAATGGGGGGCCCGTGATAAGATCATAGCCAAACGTAATATTAGCTCGGAGTTTATTGCATTGGTTACCCGATAGCTTACATAGATAGCTACCGGAGCTAGTGCACTTATCAGAAATTATTGTCAAAGTTATGATATAATGGGGGGCCCGCGATAAGATCATAGTCAAACGTAACATTAGCTCGGAGTTTATTGGATTGGTTACCCGATAGCTTACATAGATAGCTACCGGAGCTAGTGCACTTATCAGAAATTATTGTCAAAATGCTATAGGTTTGGTTTGTGTCTTGATATCCGAGTCAATTTCAAGGTTTGGATTTCTAAAACAAACCACAAGAAGTTCATTATGGTTCATTAAAAGTTTCTACTTACCTATATTCCATATATGGTAATGTAAATAATTTGTGATCTCAACTCATATTCGTTTACCTCAAATAGGATTAGAATATTTCGTACTCCTCTCTCTGGGTTGAAGATGAAACCAGACTTTCGATCTCATAATGAAACGATAAAGTAAGGGTGGGCCTCAATGCCCGTCACTGAACATGGACCATCTGACAGACCGCTATCTCTCAGATGGTCGGAACGTGTATGACGGAAAAGCTCCAGAACTAGATCTATCGGACGGTCCGAGAGACCTATAGGTGTTGTAATTTTTCTACCACACACGCTCAAACTGTCTCTCAGATCTAGGTCTGTCAGACGGTCTAAGGTGGATTTCACATCTAGACTGCAACTTGTAGTATACGATTGTTTCATATTCTTTTTCTCATGATAACAAAAAAGTAACTGGAATCGTCCACAGAATCCACACAATGTTCTGGGATGTTGAGTATAGTACTGGATTAAAAGTACAAATCTCTACGTGTGCGCACTCAACCATTGTAAACCCAAGCTAAACAACAGGCAAGCTGTATATCAAATGTAATTATGTAGATCTCGGCTGGAACAATACCTCCAGTTACCATTATCAGGCTTACTGTATTCTTCACTGAACATTAGTCTGATTCTTGTTAGAAACCCATAACAGCGTCTCCGCGAGTGGGTAGGAATGTATCGTTATCAATAATGTATTCTTTCATGTAGAACTTCTCGTTTATTGGTTCACACTTCACAGCTTCATTCGAAACGTATCTAGCTGCGTTTCTTGTTGGCATAGGCGTTCGGCGAAACGACCCTTGCTAAAACCACTTGTTGATGTTGAATGTTGGACAGATTTGGTGTGCATGAGTAGACCTGTTTTCATATAATTTTATTTTGAGGGTCTTTTGATTTGCCTCATTTACCTGTAATTTTCTCGCAACACACTTGATTTTTTGCATAAGTAGTACTCTTGAGGGGCACCTCTAAGTAAAAGTGTAACGTCAGCTGTCATTATTTTGAACAAGCGCATACATTATCATCGGATAATTCTGCTTTGTCATCGAAAAAGTCTGCATTGGAATCACCTTTCAATATGATTCGGAATGATTACCTTATCCAACTATCAAATTGAAGCATCAAATTATCCACGTATCAAATAGTGCACTGGGAACAAGAAAGATTTACCAGCCGTCAACAATAGCGGACACAGTTAAAAATTGCCGGAGTACAAAAGATTGCAAGTTCCGTATAGAGAATAATGCCAGAATCCTTGACCTCAACTTTGAACAATCAACCTGGCTCCTCTGTTCAAAATCATCCGGAGACTTGTGTATTGTGTGTAACATATACGTGGCGTGTACTATTATAAAGTCATTATTATGAGAAATTATCCAACGTGATAGCAACTTGGAGGCTATTCATGGAAAACAGTTAAGTCTGAAACAGTGTATTTGAAACGCCCATCATCTTGAAGGAGATTGCACAGTTCAACTGTAGGCCATTGTTTCAAAAAAGAAAAATATATAAATATATATACCTGAAACATCTAAAGAGGTTTAAATATTACGATATTACCTACCCAGACCCTCCAGAAAACACGGATATCGCGGAAGTATCATATCAAAGTTGAGGACATGTGCAACTTTTATTGCACGAAAATATTACAGAACTGTTCATATGGTGCATAACAATTTACAGGGAAACAAAGCTGCTTTGGTGAAACATATTACAGAACTGTTCATATGGTGCATAACAATTTACAGGGAAACAAAGCTGCTTTGGTGAAAGATATTACAGAACTGTTCATATGGTGCATAACAATTTACAGGGAAACAAAGCTGCTTTGGTGAAACATACTGTTCATGTGGTGCATAGCGTGTATCGAGCTATTGAGTAATATATTGACTTTGTGAGTACAATATTTCTGAATAATATATTGACTCAAGACAGTATTATTTATGTTGAGTATGATCGAATCCTTGTGAACCTGATCTTGGCACTGGGAACGAGTTAAATGAACTCTCTTCTACTCGAGATCGATGCGATAATCTTCATATTATCATCTCAGATGCGAGAACTGTGAGTCTATATCTTTTGGGCTTCTCTCATATGAAATCTTGGGAGTTCTTTGAGATTGAGATTTTGATCAATTCATCTCCATAAAAAGATCAATTCAACTGTTGTGTGTGCATCTGCACCACATTAGAACAAATAAAGACATTGGAAAAAGAGGGGGGAAAAAAGATCCAACTACAGTAATAAACGAAGAGAATTCCAAAGATAGAACCTGGTGGTAGGACACGGAAAGTAGGTAACCTGGTGGAGAGGCTTTTTTGACGGTCAACACAACAAACCCTTACTTGTTTATTATCCTCGTTATTGATAAATCGCTAGTCGATCGGAAAATAGTCTCGTTATTGATGGCCGAATTACTGACCGGGGCCTCAGCCTGCATGGTACCCCTCGGCCTTTGGTCTTGGGCCAGCCAGTCACTATTAGGTATCAGGTGGACCTAACAGACGGACCTGATCAGGTGTACCTGATGGTGAGTGTCTGGTCTTGGAAAATTTACTGGACTGACTACATGTTAGAGCACAGGATAGAACTCGATTAAAGAACCTTTGTCAGCAGTGAACAAATATCTTGGAAAATTTACTGGACTGACTACATGTTAGAGCACAGGATAGAACTCGATTAAAGAACCTTTGTCAGCAGTGAACAAATACATAGATATTCAGCGACAATATAGGCATGTAAACTTGTTAAATAAATTGGTCCCAATTTTTGGAAACTCTTGAAGAGTACGGTTGTCTTACCTCGTAAATCATCCAAGCTTTCTTCCAATCCCTCTTTCGACCACAGCAGATTTCTTGTTACGTCTTGAAGCCACCCTGCTTTGTATCTTTCCAACACCTATTTTGGACAATCTAGTCTTACCCGTACCATAATGTATCATCTTTATAGTTCGTCCAGAAGGTATGTCATGTCATGGACAACAAGGGACATATGAGGTACCCTTATTGGTGATTTGACTCATGGTTCTTCCAGCCTTCCCAAGGAGTCAACGGAAAGGGCAACACGAAACACCTGTTGACATAGATCAAACTCCAGTCCAATCATTTTCAGTGGATGACACCATCAAGCACCTTCTGGTAGTCAATTTGTTCCCATCATTTCATCTTTGAGATTTTCAACATGCAATCACGCTATTTCTTTGAGGCCTTAGTCAACAAAGATCATACAGGATCCGCTATAACGCAGAGGTTTTGATTCGTTTTATAGTAAATTTATTTTCCAATGTACCTATTTAAATTTGGTTCAAGTTAAAGTAAATTTGTTTTCAATTTCACAATTCATTCAAATTTAATAGGAACACTGTAGATTTGTACGTAAGAAGTAAGCTTCCGAGTGCGCTAACTCGCCAATTTTTGTGGTCTTTTTTCTGTAAGATCTCAACAATCATCAGAACATCAGTAATCGACTTCCATTCCAAGTGAACATAATCGAATTCCATAATCGAATAAGACATAATCGAATTCCATTCCAAGTGAACTTGTCCAGCCCTTTTCATTTCAGTCGAATAGTAAGGAATAGTAAGGATATGATACTAATAATACCAATCTCTAGGAGATCTGGAGATCCAGATACCCAACGTGTGGAAAGGCCCGCGGCCAAATGAATCTGGAGAAAGACCTACGTTCTTTGAAGCATCATCCAGGGCCTTTGGGTTAAACCTAAATGAGGGATTCGCCAAATTGGATCAACCTTTGGGAGTGTTTTGAGGGGTTTTGTGCCCTACGTTCTTTGAAGCATTTCGCCCCCAAACTGCCCAACAGGGTAAAGGGGCCTTAGTCAAAGATCATACAGGATCCGCTATAACGCAGAGGTTTTGATTCGTTTTATAGTAAATTTATTTTCCAATGCGACAATGTACCTATTTAAATTTGGTTCAAGTTAAAGTAAATTTGTTTTCAATTTGACATTTCATTCAAATTTGATAGGAACTCTGTAGATTTGTACGTAAGAAGTAAGCTTCCGAGTGCTAACTCGCCAAATTTTTGTGGTCTTTTTTCTGTAAGATCTCAACAATCATCAGAACATCAGTGAAGACATAATGGAATTCCAGTCCAAGTGAACTTGTCTAGCCCTTTTAATTTCAGTCAAACAGTAAGGAATAGTAAGGATAGGATACTAATAATACCAATCTCTAGGAGGATCAGGAAATGATGAGATGTTTGGTGGAGTCTTCCGAGAACTTTGCGCATAGAACCCCACAAAACAGAAGCTTTGTTTGTGCTACAGGGGATGTTTTTGATTCTTGTCATTTTTCATATTGGGTTTCCTGGAACATATAAGTAATCTACCTTTATGGAACTTTACAACGGGTACTTACCTGGTTCTCATCTATGGGTTTAAAATAGCGTCTGTAGCTACACTTCCGTCGATCGACACCGCCTGAAACATGGCCACAATATAAAAATACTTCCCCCAGATCTGTCCTCCTTTGTATAATATCTAATCACTGTCGATCGACTTTAATGTGGACGCACCTTAAGAGTTCCATTGTCATTGTATAAAATTTTTTAAAAACACCTTTTACTGACACGGGGCTTCTATGCAAATATGATTCACCTCTTGTACTCTTTCCTATTCATGTTCAGCAAATGTTCAGATAATTTTTTATTCCTACTTTTTATTAAAATTAGTTTTGGTTCTTTTTGTTTTTTTTTTTTCGATAAAAAATCTGTATACAAATGTATGAAATGGTGCGATTAGTGTGATTTTGGATAACGTAAGACTTGCAGGCTGTGGACATGTAACATCTAGGGGTCGCAAATCCCGCACGTTTCCAATCCCGCGGGATCCCGCGCGGGATTTGGCCAATCCCGCGGGATCCAGCGCGGGATCTCTCTAGGAGATCTGGAGATCCAGATACCCAACGTGTGGAAAGGCCCGCGGCCAAATGAATCTGGAGAAAGAATCTGAAAGATATTTTAATTAGATTTCCAATATGGCCACGAGGATGATTTGGTTCATCAGGCAACGCGTCAAGTACCTTGTTTGAAATCGGAATGTAAATGGGAATACAATAGGATAGAATTAATTGAATAGATTAAATAATATGAGCCAGCCTACTTAGCTTAGTTGGTAGTGCGTCTGCCTTGTAAGCGCTAGGCCGCGGGTTCGATTCCCGCCCGGGGCGGATTTTATACCCCAATGTTTAGTTAGGTAAACAGTCTTGAAGATTGACTTTATTGATGTAGATTCCCCGCCCCTTTAAATCCTTTTATTGACAGGTCGAATTGGGACGTAAGTTCTCTCTCAATAGTGTGAAGCCCATAGAGTTGGATCATTTTGGTCCAGCTTTCATTGATTCCATCATAACCCTAATAATCCGTTGTGGCCCCAATAAACATTTGGTTGATTTGTCGATAGACTTTATTGATGTCCAATCTCCGCCCCTTTTAATGATAAGTCGAATATGTCGAAAGTGTGAAGTTGTAAAGTCCTTGGAATTCAAATTTTAGGGTTTGGATCAGATTATTATTTTCATAAAACATAGAATAAACAAAAATCTTGAGAAGTATTTGAGAACCATCCGATCTTTGTTTGTATTGAGAATGGCCAACGGCAAATATTGGGCAGGTTCAAAGTTGATCTGATAAAAATCAATAATGTTTAACAAAACCAATGAAACAATGTGAGAGGAATTTGAAGTAGGCAAGTAGGAAAAACTTTCAACAAAAATGTTGATATTGATAGATTTCTTCGACACATTTCAGCTTCCAGGCATCGGTGAGATCAGTTCCGGAGAGAATTGATCGACAAATGATTTTGACAGGTGAATGATGACAGGTACCATGAGCGATGTGAATTATCAGCAGATCTATCTGATATGATTTATCAGCGATCTATCAGATTCTGTTAGCTGTGAGTTATCAGGTTATCACTATCACAGGATATTGATATCTTTCGATCACCAGGAAAAAAGAGGAAACTTGATTTTCTAAATTATAAACAATCGAAAATAGTAAGTAATGTTGAAATTGTCCATAGTAGTGCACTAATCTTAATCTTATTCACTTGTTTTCCGTAAGCATGATTCCTGTCTTACAGTGTTGGAAGGATTGACTTGAACACCTTAGGCCACCAGAAACAATATCTGGTCTCCTTCCATGTCGCAAGTGGTTATGTGGTCAGAATAGACAAAATACAGGAACAGCAATAGGCAACATACTATGTTCCTGTTAGGAACCCCATAACTACTTCACCGGACCAAAAGCAATATTAGACAAGATGTACGAAACCAATAGAGATCTTCATTCATATGATTTGTATTATCAAGCGTCAGTAATTGGAGCTTTTCTTCAATTTTTTGGCAAATTTGGGGTTTGTGCGTTTGTCGATGAATTTATGGTTTTCCTTTGGACATGTTGAAAGGGAAGTAAGCACAAATTTTGAAGATGGATTGAGGATGGGGCTCATAGAGCTTGCAACTTGAGGCTTTTTGGCCTGGTGCAGGTTTTGGTGCCTGGAGAGCATGACTTTTCTGGGTTTTAAAGATGCTTCTACAAGTCGATCTAAGTCCGATAGGCCTCCTGTCGGCCCTAAAAGGCATCTTTTCCTGTTAACCTTTTCTATTATAATTTTAAGCAACCCCTTACAAGCTACATATTGGACTCTGCACACAGGAATTTCGCTAGAAAAGTCCCCCATTTCAATGTAATGTACCCTTCACAAACGGAAAATTTTCTTAATCTTACTTCCTTTTCAAGGAAATCACATCAGTGTAATCTCTTTTTGTTTTTCTTCATTTCCAGGAGACATAACACAGAAAGGATATGAAAAGAAACGGACGAGACTGCTAGCACCATACGCGCACACAGGAATTTTGCTAGAAAAGTCCCCCATTTCAATGTAATGTACCCTTCACAAACGGAGAATTTTCTTAATTTTTCTTCCTTTTCAAGGAAATCACATCAGTTGAGTAATCTCTTTTTCTTTTTCTTCATTTCCAGGAGACATAACACAGAAAGGATATGAAAAGAAACGGACGAGACTGCTAGCACCATACGCACCAAAACAGACCAGTCAAGGTAAGTTACAATCACTACTTATCCGGGGCCTTTGGGTTACAGTAAAATGAGGGATTCAGCGAATGGGATCAACTTTTGGGAGTGTTATGTGGATGTTTTGTGCCCTACGTTCTTTGAAGCATCATCCAGGGCCTTTGGGTTAAACCTAAATGAGGGATTCGCCAAATGGGATCAACCTTTGGGAGTGTTTTGAGGGGTTTTGTGCCCTACGTTCTTTGAAGCATTTCGCCCCCAAACTGCCCAACAGGGTAAATGGATTAGGAAATGATGAGATGTTTGGTTCAGTCTTCCGAGAACTTTGCGCATAGAACCCCACAAAACAGAAGCTTTGTTTGTGCTACAGGGGATGTTTTTGATTCTTGTCATTTTTCAATCAGGAAATGATGAGATGTGGTGGAGTCTTCCGAGAACTTTGCGCATAGAATCCCACAAAACAGAAGCTTTGTTTGTGCTACAAGGGATGTTTTTGATTCTTGTCATTTTTCATATCGGGTTTCCTGGAACATATAAGTAATCTACCTTTATGGAACTTTGCAACGGGTACTTACCTGGTTCTCATCTATGGGTCTAAAACAGCGTCTGTAGCTACACTTATATAAGTAATCTACCTTTATGGAACTTTGCAACGGGTACTTACCTGGTTCTCATCTATGGGTCTAAAACAGCGTCTGTAGCTACACTTCGGTCGATCGACACCGCCTGAAACATGGCCACACTATAAAAATGCTTCCCCCAGATCGTTCCTCCTTTGTGTGATTTCTAATCACTGTCGATCGACTTTAATGTGGACGCACCTTAAGGGTTCCATTGTCATTGTATAAAATTTTGTAAAAACACCTTTTACTGACACGGCGGGGCTTCTTTGCAATCCCCAGATCGTTCCTCCTTTGTGTAATTTCTAATCACTGTCGATCGACTGTAATGTGGACGCACCTTAAGGGTTCCATTGTCATTGTATAAAATTTTGTAAAAACACCTTTTACTGACACGGCGGGGCTTCTTTGCAAATACATGTCTCACCTCTTGTACTCTTTCCTATATTCCTATTGAATTGGTCAAATAATTTTTTGTTCCTACTTTTTATGAACATTAGTTTTGGTTCTCTTCTTCGACTTTTTTTACCTTCTATTAACGACAATATTTTTCAATAAAAAATATAAAAATCGGTCTGCAAATATATGAAATATTGCACTTAGTGTGATTTTACATAACCCACGACTTGCAGGCTGGACATCTAACAACGAACTGTACAAAACATACAAATACAAAATGGATAGTATTCTTCTTCGTCTTTTTTTACCTTCTATTAACGACAATATTTTTCAATAAAAAATATAAAAATCGGTCTGCAAATATATGAAATATTTCGCTTAGGGCCGGTTTCTGACAAGACGAAACTCAAGAGTTTGAGCTCACTAACCGCGGAGTTTGCAAAAAGTGCGTTTCTAACAATATACTTCTTCGAAATTCCGCAATTTTAGCGCTAGTGTCGTTGTTGATTTTGAACCACGCGTTTGTTCCTCGGTTAAGACCTAAACCGAGGAGTTTCATTTCCATTTGTTTACATTTTGAGTTTTGATACTTTTGATTGTCGTATTTTTTTTTTTTTTTTTACTTTCTATTACCCTTATTTTTTTATTATTTTTTTTTAAACATTATTCTTACCTTTTATATTATTATT
>NW_007379802.1:27627-39157 GCF_000475195.1 Diaphorina citri
ACGCCCTAAAAAAAAACAAACCTTAATTACCTAGCGTACTTAATTCTAATTTTTATGGTTGTTTCGAAATCCCGCAAATCCAGCAGCTAAAAACTGCGGGATTGCGGGATTGGAAAAAGGTGCGGGATCCCGCGGGATTGCGGGATCCCGCATTGCAATCCCTAGTAACATCAAACTGTACTAAACAAAATGGATAGTACACAAGTCTGATTGATTAGCGTGCTTCAAGAACGATCTGGGACATCAGTTCAATCCGCATCCCTCAATCTGATTGAATTACTTTCTATTTGTTCCTCCTTTCTATAACACGACCACTCCCATTCACATATGCCTCATTTGAACCTTTCGTGTTTTTCCCGAAGCCATTCTAAGTAAACAACTAAACACACTTTGATAAAATGTGTGAACATCTGTGATGGATAGTACATAAGTCTGATTGATTAGCGTGCTTCAAGAACGATCTGGGAAATTAGTTCAATCTGAATCCCTCAATCTGATTGAATTACTTTCTATTTGTTCCTCCTTTCTGTAACACGACCACTCCCATTCACATGCCTCATTTGAACCTTTCGTGTTTTTCCCGAAGCCATTCTAAGTAAACAACTAAACACACTTTGATAAAATGTGTGAACATCTGTGTTATGCAAACAGCCAAAATCTTTCGGCATGACTTCCTCTCAAACTTAAAAGACTCAAAGCATCAGTCGGGATAAGTATCTTACTTTCCAATTCTTGACGTGATTTTTGGTTCAACTTCAATTGATCCCATCTGGCTCCAATGTTTGGTTAAAGATTTGGTTTGACGATTGATGGTTTTTTAGCATTAGTTGCCCAGTTGATTTTACGATTGACTTTATTGATGTCTGTTGCCCGCCCCTTTTAAGTCGGGATAAGTATCTTACTTTCCAATTCTTGACGTGATTTTTGGTTCAACTTCAATTTGATCCCATCTGGTCCCAATGTTTGGTTAAAGAGTTGGTTTGGCGATTGATGGTTTTTTAGCATTAGTTGCCCAGTTGATTTTACGATTGACTTTATTGATGTCTGTTGCCCGCCCCTTTTAATGATATGTTAAAAATAACTTTGACTTATGTGACTAAAACTAGGATAACAAACACGATTTCATTATAAGATTTTTAGATTTTCAAGTTGTATAACTTGGAATTTGGAAATTTATATGATCTGAATCTCTGTACTCAGCACCGGTCTGCAGCAGACAAAATCAATACTGAAATCGCCCAGACAATCATTTTTGGGAAAACAATGGAGCGGTGAATTATGAAAACTTGAACCGCCCAATACTGATCTGCAAACATACTCAACACCGGTCTGCAGCATACAAAATCAACACTGAAATCGCCCAGACAATCATTTTTGGGAAAACAATGGAGCGGTGAATTATGAAAACTTGAACCGCCCAATACTGATCTGCAAACAGAATTGGAACGTCATCGTCAATAGTGAGAAGTCCTTACAGTTGGATAATTTTGGTCCAACTTTCATTGATTTCATCTGGCCCAATGTTTCTGCAAACAAATAAATCGTGTGTAAATTTTGGGTTATTTATGCTCTCTCAAGTGTACTGACTTGATTTGGATGGAACTAGAGGCGTGGTGTATAATTTGTCCAAACTCCCCAGTGGTTTATCTTCTAACTTCTTCGAGGGGAAAATATAATCCGGGTTTTTGAAACTCACAAAAAGCTCTGTCCAAATTTTGTAGTAACTTCTCTGGGTACCGTCGAAATCAAAATGAAGGGACGGAGCAAATTATTGAAAGGAAATTTTCAAGACTTTTTCAAAGTCTCACAATAGTATAGAAATTTTAAACTATTCGTTCATTGAATTCTGAAATTAGGAAGTAACAATAGATGATGTCAACTTTACGGATCCTACACGCTACGTTTAGATTGGAAACATTCAACCAAGTGTGAACTGTGAACCATAATATACCTAGACGTATAGAAAACCTAGAGGTCGAACATGGTGACGGAACCCTCATAAGAGAACTTTATTGTCTGGTTCAAGAACGCCTATGTTGATATGATACTCGTAATTATACAGCTCGTAATATTGAACATACGAGTACCATTGGTAAACCCCAGTCTTATCTGTTGGTTTACGACCAGTGTTCTCAAACAAAGTTGACGACAGTTCTTCAAGACGAAACAATAAAAATCTCTTCTGAAAGTTGCATTCACATCCCACAAAAATGCATTTCATTTTGAAAAATGCACCGCAACTGTTGTCAGTAGGGAAAAAAAAAACTGTTTTATTCCATAAAACCCAACATAAATTTCGTGTCGAGTAAACAAAATTTACAAAGGGACGCCTCCGCAGGGGAACGTTTTGCCATTGACACAAATTGTCATCTAGTAGTCAGTAGTAGGGGATGTGATATTTTGAGATGAAAGTATAGCTCCATCATCATTATCAGGTTATTCGGTGGATAACAACTTTTGATTGAGTTTAATTCACTGTTTTGCGCTGAACACCCACAAAAAAAAGACAACAAACTGCAAAATTATGAAACTTTCCAATAAATTTCATTCTGTTATTTATTTCTTCTTGAATAATTCTTGCCGTTTACAAGTACGTCTTGATTTGAGATTACGAAGTTCGACCTTTACCGTCCGGCGTCCGCTTGGTAAGATTAACCCGAAGATATCATTTTCTTCTTTCTTGAGACATGAAAACCATGGAACCACACGACCGTCCTGTCACTCCTGTCTGCGAGTGTCTCCGTTGGCTTACCTACTACCTCCATCTTGTGAGGATAGGTCAGTCACCCTCCAAAGTCCATTGACTAACTTCGATCACCAGAAAAGACCAATAAAAACTACCCAATCAAATTTATAAAATTGATTTTTCATTCAAAATTATGTCTCGTGGTAGCTCCCAAAGTTTAACGTACTCTACGGTCCAACTGATTCAACTTGGTCCTAAATACCTGTTGGCACAAGACAAGAGTAACATCAATGAACTTTGGTTCACTTTTTCCACCAAATGATTCAGATGATTCTTTGCTGCCATCACAGAACTTCAGAACAATCCAAGAAGTTCGTCGTAACTTTACTAGGAATTTCAAAATTGTATTCAGCTTGTTACAAATGCCGATACCGTTCACTGATTTAATACACTTGTGTATTTATCACTTTTCTTGGACTCGGACTCGAACCAGCATCCTTCAGATCCGAAGTCCACCGCATAAATCACTACACCACTGAGGTTGGTACACAATCATTCTGTTTGTAGAGAAGACCAAAAGAGCGACCAGAGCAGCCGAATTCTGAATAGTGTAGGTGTCTGTGCAACATTATGTACAGGGTGTCAGTCCTAACTTTGCAGAATTTTAGATAGTGATAATGGTGATGCTTATTTTAAGCTGATCAAATGTGACTAACGTAAAGCAACAATACCAAGCCCCTCTTACCTGTCTCGAAGCCCAAGGCCCAAGTCTATTTCCCTCGTGCTTTTCGGATGGGGATCGCGAACAAGTGGAATTTTGACGAATTTTATCTTGCCTAAAGTATCTCTGGTGTCAATTGGTGTGAATAGTTTTTGCTGACTGCTCTTCCAGGTTGTTCGTTGAAGAGGTCCCCCGAGTTGTTTTTCTGGGTTAAGTGTGAGAAGTTTGGTGGACAGGAGTCAAATTCAAGTTCAAGTAACTTGTTCAGGTATTCCTTCCTTGGTTTTCCTACTCGAACCCCAGGCCCGCTGATTAAGAGTACAACATTCTACCACTGATATACATACATATTAGAGCAGGCGTCTGGTTAATGATCATGAATTTATCTCGCCTGACGAATTGAATTATTTCCCGCTCTTGTCCAAGTTCCAAGAACGGGATTTGTTGATTTCCTTACGCATTTTTGAGATAGTTTTACCTCAAGAACACGCTTTAAATGTTTATTTTTGTTTTGATCAAAACGTTCATTATCATTACCATACTGGTGCGTCTAGTTTTCATGGATTTATTACAACACATTATCCTATAATGGACTAGGAAATAGACTTAAGATACAAGGGGTGAATTCTCTGAAAAATATTATGAACTGTTACTCTTGGCACCAACCTCAGTGGTGTATTGGTTAGCACGGTAGGCTTTGAATCTGGAAGCTGGTGGTTCAAGTCCAAGTCAAGTTATAAAATTCAGCGTAGTGTATTAAGCGGAGAACGACATTTGTGACAACCATTTATGCTAATACAGTTGAAATTCTTGTTACTTTTGGCATAATAGGACTTTTTAGTCTAATAACTTAGAACATCCGCGACTCTGTAAATCCTGGGATGCTAATTCCTCACCTATCACGGCATGTTATGTCAGATTAAACCCGAGCCAAATACATCAGGTCTGGGAGAAAGATTAACGACAGAATCTGCCTAGGAATCTCGCATGATCAAAAGCCGAGACACTCCAGACAGAGTGTTTAATAAATAATTAAACAGCCGATGAGAAACTGGTGTATTAAAACCGGTCATAAAATCAACAGGGTGACCCCTAGAGTCTAAGCCTAGTACACACCGGAAACGTTTCGCAACAGTTTGGTAAATGGTGCTAAACAAATTGAATGTTAGCAACTTTCAAGATTTCATGATGTTTTAAAATTTTCAAAAATAGCAAAAATCAAGTTTGTTTTTCATGATTTCAAATAACCTAAATTGCACCATTAGGGAAGAAAAAATCTGTCTACCTAGATATGTACAAAATTGAAACTTTTATTTTTAAAATAATCAGCATGTAGCGAATGCCAGTTCCAGTGTAGGCTAAAAATATCACACCAGTGGTGTAAGATTCTTAATATGTGGATCAATGTGTCAATATGTCCAACGAACTAAGAGTGTTCGCCCGTTTTGCGGTCACCCGGTACATAGGTGCTTCTTTGTAATTACTTTTGCCTTTAAACTTGTTCAGGACTAGTATTCGAAAATTTCCGGGCAGTGTTTAGACCATAAAAATTTGTTTTAGATTTGCTTATCTGCGAATCTTGTGTGGGCATCTGTATGGCTAATGACCCAATCGAATTGTAATTAAAACGTATCGAATAAATTGAAATTGATTCTGAATTCCCACAGAGGGACATAAACAGGTCACACGGGGTGCTAAGAGTAGTTTACTATTGTTGGAGGTTTTACGTCACTGTACAGTCCACGTCAACTGGGAAGTCCGATGGAAGCGCATGAAGGGGAACCGCAACTTCTCAACTGTAAGTCGGACAGTTCTAAAAGTCAATCAGCTGTGATTATGATAGGATTGACAAGTATTTTTCAAGGATCGAGAGATGAAACAAAGAGCAAGGAACAAGGAATCTTCACATAGGCTCAAAAGTTTTGAATTCCAAGACTGCTTTCTCACATCATGTACTTGACAAGACCTATTCACCCAATGATGTAAGACCTCGAAGTCCATGTGTACTTCTGTATTAGAACATTCATCTTTGACTCTCGATTAGTACATCCAAGACTCTCGATTTCATTTTGGTGTTTTTCGAAAGTTGTTTTGGAACGCTTCACTTGTGATTGTTTTCTGTGGTACCCGAGGTCCCATTCATCTATCAAACATCATAAATCAATAAAACATCAGAGAATCATGTCAGGAAGAAGTGGAATGATGGATGGTTTGAGATGTTCTACATTTGATCTTCAGTCTCCTTTATAGTGTCATAGGATCAGAGTAGTCCATTCCATGGATTGTGTAATAAACGGTGCTGGGAGATTTAACACTATTGTTGGAGGTTTTACGTCACTGTATAACTTCTGAGGTTATTCGTGACGAGGGTTTCACCCAGCATTCGACGACAAGCTACCAACCATTCGATGCGGCGTGAAAAATCCCATGGGATCAACTATTCACATGCTTACTTGTTAATCAACGAGCTATTTTTTGACGAGTGCGCACCCAAAGGTCATCGGACTTCCCAGTTGAAGTGGACTGTATAACTTCTGAGGTTATTTGTGACGAGAGTTTCACCCAGCATTCGACGACAATCTACCCGCCTTCTCACATAATCTCACCCAGCCTGATTGGGGCCGGGAAAAGCTAGCAGCACGCGACTCCCCAGATGGTCACATTGGTCACCCATCTGGATACCAACCACGGGGAACGTTGCCTACCTATGTCCAACAAATTGATTGCCGTTTGCTGTTCGAAACAAAAGTTGCTAGTAGCTCAGGAGTCAGGATGTAATCCTAGAATCCTAGATAGATCAGTCAAGCCTAAGGTGAGACTTCACCAACTACGGAGCAACTACCAGGTCTCCAAGAAGAAGAAAGCCTCTGAAATAGTAGATTGTTCGATTATTTTCCTTCTAACGAATCGAGGCAACAAGAAAACCTCTCCAATCGAGATTATTTAGATTCAGTAGTTTACATAGCGGATCCAGAATCCAGGGCGAGCACGATTTAACCCACAAACGTGATGAATCGCCACGGACATCGGATTAATAAGATCCCCCGTCAGATTTTGCTGAAAAACATTTTAATTACTTAATTGTTTCGAACGACCTTGACTCGCGGGTAAGGAAAGTTCGTGCGACCTATTGCCAATCTTGATCCTGTTGCCTGATCTATCGATCAAGTTATAAACAGAGTTATCTAGAGAGTTCTGTGAGCTATAAGTACATTGACTTATGTCACAGCGCTGCACGCTATGCTGCACTGGGAATCGGGGATTGAGAGGTAACCGAAGACTTCAAAGTCGTCACAGTTCGTGCTGAAATCGCACCAGTGCAGCCATCACCATTTAGCTATCGAGGCCAATTTGGAGCTTCGGAACAGAGGCTAAGATGAAGATGTTGGCTAATAGACGCCTTTTCGCAAATAGAATTCTTGAGATCCACAAAATGTTTTATTATCATTATTGGGAAGTTTATTGTAGAGCGAGTCTAAACAAAATGAAAATGATGAAAATATCGTCATTGAAACTTCAATGTCATTTTTTTACGCTCAAAATACGTAGTAAATAATAAGTATAACAACTCATAAACTTAAACTAGGCCGAGGTCCAAGTCAACATAAAAACCTCCTTCTATTCATCACATTATGCGAAAATAACCATCAAAGCTGTTGACCAAAATCCAACTGGTCATAAAAATCACACCTTTTCCGATCAAAATTTGAACCATCATAACAACCAGTCACAGAGTCACACCAAGTATACTTCGGTTGATGTATGACTTGATTTCACATCTGGCCGAACATTAGCAAACATTGGACTTGGCACTGAGGTCCTTCCCACTCGTCCCGTCAACTCGTCATAAAGTAAACGACCAAACAAAGTACAGACACACACACACCACAATCATTCTGTTTGTAGAGAAGACCAAAAGAGCGACCAGAGCAGCCGAATTCTGAATAGTGTAGGTGTCTGTGCAACATTATGTACAGGGTGTCAGTCCTAACTTTGCAGAATTTTAGATAGTGATAATGGTGATGCTTATTTTAAGCTGATCAAATGTGACTAACGTATCCTTTTGAGTCTTTGAACACCGCAGAAAGCTTGGTGGACAGGAGTCAAATTCAAGTTCAAGTAACTTGTTCAGGTATTCCTTCCTTGGTTTTCCTACTCGAACCCCAGGCCCGCTGATTAAGAGTACAACATTCTACCACTGATATACATACATATTAGAGCAGGCGTCTGGTTAATGATCATGAATTTATCTCGCCTGACGAATTGAATTATTTCCCGCTCTTGTCCAAGTTCCAAGAACGGGATTTGTTGATTTCCTTACGCATTTTTGAGATAGTTTTACCTCAAGAACACGCTTTAAATGTTTATTTTTGTTTTGATCAAAACGTTCATTATCATTACCATACTGGTGCGTCTAGTTTTCATGGATTTATTACAACACATTATCCTAATGGAAAAGGAAATAGACTTAGATACAAGGAGTGAATTCTCTCAAAAATATTATGAACTGTTAACTCTTGGCACCAACCTCAGTGGTGTATTGGTTAGCACGGTAGGCTTTGAATCTGGAAGCTGGTGGTTCAAGTCCAAGTCAAGTTATAAAATTCAGCGTAGTGTAGTAAGCGGAGAACGACATTTGTGACAACCATTTATGCTAATACAGTTCAAATTCTTGTTACTGTTGGCATAATAGGACTTTTTAGTCTAATAACTTAGAACATCCGCGACCCTGTAAATCCTGGGATGCTAATTCCTCACCTATCACGGCATGTTATGTCAGATTAAACCCGAGCCAAATACATCAGGTCTGGGAGAAAGATTAACGACAGAATCTGCCTAGGAATCTCGCATGATCAAAAGCCGAGACACTCCAGACAGAGTGTTTAATAAATAATTAAACAGCCGATGAGAAACTGGTGTATTAAAACCGGTCATAAACCTCGCATGATCAAAAGCCGAGACACTCCAGACAGAGTGTTTAATAAATTATTAAACAGCCGATGAGAAACTGGTGTATTAAAACCGGTCATAAAATCAACAGGGTGACCCCTAAGAGTCTAAGCCTAGTACACACCGGAAACGTTTCGCAACAGTTTGGTAAATGGTGCTAAACAAATTGAATGTTAGCAACTTTCAAGATAAAACCGAGTACACCCTAAAAGGACGAGAAAAATGTTTCGAAAATCAGTTTGTAGAGTAAACAAAATGACTTTTCATAGCGACTAGCTTCCTACATAGTAACCCAAAGATGCAAAAAACACAACCCCGACCCAAATTGTAAATTTTGTGTGAAATTAATAGCTCACCCCTAAAAGGGATTTAGCTAAGAAGTTGATAGATTGTTGCAAAAACATTTCCAAATTGTTGAGAAACAATGTTTCTGATGTAAATATTGCTGGTGTGCACTAGGCATTAACCTTACGCATATAGGAACTATTTAAAACCAGTTGTGAATCTATGACTATATGAGGTTAGGCTAGCTATACCTGAGACCTGATGAGCACATACACTATCAGGTAGACCTGACAGGTACGGCTGTAAAGATCCGTCTGTTAGGTCTGAGTGGCTGGCCCTATAAAGTCACCAGATCATTATCTTACGAGGCATTCTCATTTAATTGCTCAGGTTCATCTTCATGATCTTCTTGCAAATTAATAGCTCACCCCTAAAAGGTATTTAGCTAAAAAGTTGATAGATTGTTGCAAAAACATTTCCAAATTGTTGAGAAACAATGTTTCTGATGTAAATATTGCTGGTGTGCACTAGGCATTAACCTTGCGCATATAGGAACATCTATGACTATATGAGGTTAGGCCAGCTATACCTGATGAGCACACACACACTATCAGGTAGACCTGACAGGTACGGCTGTAAAGATCCGTCTGTTAGGTCTACCTGATAGTGAGTGGCTGGCCCTATAAAGTCACCAGATCATTATCTTACGAGGCATTCTCATTTACACTTCTCATTTAATTGCTCAGGTTCATCTTCATGATCTTCTTGAAACCAGTTCCTGAGATTTTTGTCATGTCAACTTGGCTGGTTTGGTGAGGGTCATTGTTATGACATTTTCGACAGAATTGGCTTCCGGTCGAGTCGTTATCGCCTGGTCCCTGATGGTTTTGTTCGTGTCACTAATTGTTGGAGGGTCCAAAATACAATCAATGTTGGAAGATCTACTACAGTAAAATCAATGAACCCCCAAAATTCCCTATTTTTGGAAAAATCACAATTAGGACAACATAATGTGTTTCGAAAGAAAGGTTAATAGATTTCACCAAGAACCAATCATTGGAAAACCGACTGTCGGGATTGGTCGGATCCATTGTCTACTACAGTAAAATCAATGAACCCGCAAAATTCCCTATTTTTGGAAAAATCACAATTAGGTGTTGTCCGGTCACATCATCCCACACCGGAATAGAAAGAAAGTCCGGTCACAAATAAAATGGAATGGACCCAAGGATAACATAATGTGTTTCGAAAGAAAGGTTAATAGATTTCACCAAGAACCAATCATTGGAAAACCGACTGTCGGGATTGGTCGGATCCATTCTTCTTTGGAACTTGGCCGTATCTAGCAAAACCTCATCAAAATTTCCGGGCAGTGTGTAGACCATAAAAATTTGTTTTAGATTTGCTTATCTGCGAATCTTGTGTGGGCATCTGTATGGCATAATGACCCAATCGAATTGTAATTAAAACGTATCGAATAAATTGAAATTGATTCTGAATTCCCACAGAGGGGCTTCGCCATCGAGGTGTGATGTCGGGAAAAATAGGAAGCTACGAAATGAATTGAGACAAGTTATTTTAAAAAATAAAATGGAAACCGGATTTTTTAGACACATGTACCTACCTACATAATGTAGTCTAGGTACTTGTTGATTTCACTAACACAAGGTAGTGTACAGTATAATCTTCATATTTGACTACATAAACTACAGTTCGCACTTCCGTGGAAGTCAGGCTAAACTGATTTCCCGAAGGACTTTTGGGAGGCACCTAAATTCTTGAATTTTAGAAAATGCTATTTCCGTGCTCAGAAAATATTTCCGGTGCAATCTCATCTCATAATTTTCATATATAGGTACATTGTGGATATGTAAATAATTATCTATTCAATCATCTGGAATTATCTATTCATCTAGCTCTCACCATGAAGTCTATCTCTCTTGTACTCACTCTCTCCCCTCCTCCTATTTACTTTCTATTACCTCTTTCTCTCTATCCTCTCCATTTCGACCGCCTTTCCTTATAATGTTTTACCTGTTTCCATTTTTCATGGCTTTTCCGCAGGATCCTGCTTTACACAGACGCATTTTTTCTCCTTTTATTTGATTTTCTATTTTATTATTATTTTTTTTTTTTAATTTCCTTTGATGTTTTTTTTCCATTTTCTTTGATTTTTTCTCAACTTTTTTCTTGATTTTTGGGCCATCCTATCTGAACTGTAGATATTTTGCTTGCACGTGGCATGATTTCAGTATCTCAGCACGGACATTCACCTAACACGCGGGCTAGGAGGTCGGGAAATAGGCGACTGACTAGGCACGAGAGTCGGTACCATTCCGGTAAGTTGCCCCTCGTTTTGAATGGCTTTTACCCCTTTTGGTCTGGGTTTACTAACAGTAGATTAGTAGAATCTGGTTTACTAACATTTAACATCAGAAATTAAAACTTTGAACTTACGATTTTTTCTAACATTTTTTTTTTACCAGTAGATGCATGGAAAGTGATGTAGTTTGATTATGTAAGTAGATATGTACTTACGTAAATGTAAGAAAAAAATACTTCATTGTACAGTTCGCAGAATACCTAGATATTATGAAATCGTCTTTCCCTGAAAAACTAGAACAGAGAAGGAAGACAATATAGGAAAAGCCAGCCAGCCGTTCCGAGAACGAACCTAGGATAAAGTTCACCCCGGGTGCAATGGGAATTAAACACCCCACATAGCGGTTACAAAGCAAGCGTGCTACCTTGCAAGCTAAATAGGCTGACGGTAATGTTTTCCAATGCTGATTGATTCTGAATCAAAGTTTAAATCTTCAATCAATCTATTGTACCAATCGCAGATCATGAGGACTCTTGTCTGAACCAGATTAAAATGATTCATCGTA
>NW_007379803.1:0-39076 GCF_000475195.1 Diaphorina citri
GACCTATAGCATCAAGTATTTATAGATACTCGTATATTATTTAAAATGGATCAAGTATTTACAGATATTGTTTAAAATGGACACTCACGTGCAAAAAAAATCAGGACAAATTCCTTTACATATATATATAAAAAAAACTTTTTCAAAGATAACAACAATAGTTCCATTGAAAATAGACCCGACTAAGAAACCAATGATTTTATCTTTAAGACAACAATATGAGCTTTTAGCTGGTAGGATCATTAGGATGGCAACAAAAACGTATAGAAATATTTTGAGGATATTCAGGAAAGGCTTTTAGAGTAAAGGATTGTACTTATTAATCTTGCAAGTTTTTGTTTTCCCGAAATTTTTGAACTCAAGTGTATATTCTATTGAACTTACTATATTTTCAAGTTCATAACTTTGTTTTGAAGCCCGGGTAAAGTAACCTTATAATACTGTACAGTGTACACTGTACATAACCTACTTTTACTCATATGTCAATAATACTCTAATGTGCACGTTTTTCGCACGTTTTGTTTTAAATAGGTACTTTTATTCGTTCAATGTGAAAGCTTAGTCTATGACCTATGACTACTTCAAATAGTGGTTGAGTGGAAGAGCTCATTTCTGAGAATCCTGCCACTTTAATCTTTTGCCTTTTTCCGTTCCAACGGGGGGACGGTGTTTGTCAGTCAGCACTAGAGTGATTTTTTAAAGGCTGTCATTAAGTCATTTGGTTCTGTCGAAAATATTTACCATTGGATATCTTTCCTGTTTAGTGGGCGTTGGCCATGGATAGTTTTTATTTCCAAAGAGGACTTGAAGACTCTCATTGAATTTTTAGGTCCGTTGCATTTAGACAACTTGTGGCTGTTTTGTTTACAATTCTAGTCCATATTAGGACTTTTTAAGTTATTAAAAAAAAAAAAAAAAAAAATTGGAAAGCTTTCATCTTTTTATAGGTGTAATGTGATTAAAGTAGGTACGCTTTGACGAGTTTTTCTTTTAGTCTGAATCTTAAATAATCGTATGCCTAACGAATCCCAAAGAAATAATAATGATAATACATAAATAATAAAATCGATTAGCCTATTTATCTACTAATTTTCATAAGTTAAGTACTCTTAGCAAACTAATGACTTGTTTATAATTAGTTTTATGGGAAAAAAATTAATAATCACCACTTGAATTTTCTTGCTTTTAAAGTTTTAACCAATCAATTGTTTGTTTATATTTCACATGAATATTTTTGGAGGTTGACAACATTATTTTGTTTTATTATTACAGTGTCTTGAAGGAGAACCCTGTTAATCATTATTATTATTTACAACTTTTATTTTCACTTTAATCTTTTGCCTTTTTCCGTTCCAACGAGGACGGTGTTTGTCAGTCAGCACCAGAGTGATTTTTTACTTTTTAAAGGCTGTCATTAAGTCATTTGGTTCTGTCGAAAATATTTACCATTGGATATCTTTCCTGTTTAGTGGGCATTGGCCATGGATCGTTTTTGTTTCCAAAGAGGACTAGCTTTGATGAAGACTCTCAACTTTTTAAAGGCTGTCATTAAGTCATTTGGTTCTGTCGAAAATATTTACCATTGAATATCTTTCCTGTTTAGTGGGCATTGGCCATGGACAGCTTTTGTTTCCAAAGAGGACTAGCTTTGAAGAAGACTCTCATTGAATTTTTAGGTCCGTTGCATTTAGACAACTTGTGGCTGTTTTGTTTACAAGTGGAATGCCTCTTATCGAAAAGTCGTGTTGTTTACAATTCTAGTCCACATTAGGACTTTTTAAGTTATTAAAAAAAAAAAAAAAAAAAAAAAAAAAAAAATTATTTTATATTTCATAGTAAGTATTCCCTATACTCCGAATAGAAAAAAGTCATTATTTAATATTTTGTCATATTTTTATCACAATTACCGCATTCTTGTTGCACATTGTTTTATCACGTTTGATGACATTCCATAGCAACAAGCATGGAGCATGGTATTTGTACACTTGACTTTAGTTCTATCACACTTCAAACTAGTGATTATCACTTGTACATCTTTACTTTATTATCATTATTATTATTACAATAATATAATGTTTACTTTATCATATTGTTATTATCACCATAACTTCCAATGTTAATTTTACTATCAAATAAAATGTCTTTTGTTTCCACAAAGACTTTTATATGGTTTTGTTTTGAAGAATTCTAACGCTCTCGAGAAGTTTCAAGGCACTTCAGCTTGATTTTTATTGGCATCAAGACAGCGTTGTGGTGCTAGTGGTGCATATGCATAGGGCACACCAAATGTGTCGAAAATACACACATACTCAGACAGGAAATCTGTACCTACATCATTGCGACATTTACAGGGAAGGGGAAAAGATAAATTGGGCTGTATATGATAAATGAAAAATTGAAGATTGTTTCCAGTGGTGCATATGTATAGGGCACACCAAATGTGTCGGAAATACACACATACTCAGGCAGGAAATATGTACATCATTGCGACAAGTACAAGGAAGGGGATAGGATAAATTGGGCTGTGAAAGACTAAAGATCGCTGGTATAAAGCATTGGAGTGGTATGATAAATGAAGAATTGAAGATTGTTTCCATTATGTGTATGACGTATGTATATTTCTGGGTGGTATGAAGTATTTTGGCTCCAGACTACCAGACTTCAAGCGTGTTTGTCTTTTCTCCACAGATTTTTGATTTTTGTTTTCATATTTCCGCTCAGATGTTGATAGAATAATATAAACATTGACTTGCTCATGATTAATTAGATGTATTCTTCCTTTGCCTCTCACACCATCTTCATTTTTGTAACAACAGAAGTCTTGTCGTCCCAAAAACGAAGAGAGAAGGAAAGCAGGACAGGAGAAACCCAGCCGTTCTTAGAACGAACCTTTTCCGAACAAGTGGGAACGGGTCTTTAGTCCTCATACATCAAGGATCCCAAAATAAATATAAGATTCAACCCGCGACCTCCTGTTTACCAGGCGAGCGCTTTGACCACTACGCCACCGAGGTAGGTTACTTAGGTACCTATTTATCTGCGTAAAATAAACAAAATTTGTGAAAGTAATGACCAAGAAAACTAGCCGAATATATCATGTTTGTACCCAGTTAGATAGGTAAGTACTTAACAGGTACATAGTACATACCTACTAGTACCTTATCATATTGGGTACTTATCATATTATGATCATAACAATATTCAAATACATATACCTGTACATATACAAATACATGTAAGAACATATTTAGATATTGTAGGAAGGTACATACTCTTTGCTGAGTTCCGAATGTAATGCTTGTGTAGTTCCTATGTCCTAACAAGTGTCGGATTTACACTCAATATAGGACTACATACAGTGTGAGACTATTGCTAGTACCCGAAAATACACACATACTCAGGCAGGAAATATGTACATCATTGCGACAAGTACAAGGAAGGGGATATGATAAATTGGGCTGTGAAAGACTAAGGATCGCTGGTATAAAGCATTGGAGTGGTATGATAAATGAAGAATTGAAGATTGTTTCCATTATGTGTATGACATATGTATATTTCTGGGTGGTATGAAGTATTTTGGCTCCAGACTTCAAGCGTGTTTGTCTTTTCTCCATAGATTTTTGTTTTCATATTTCCGCTCAGATGTTGATAGAATAATATAAACATTGACATGCTCATGATTAATTAGATGTATTCTTCCTTTGCCTCTCACACCATCTTCATGTTTTGTAACAACAGAAGTCTTATCGTCCCAAAATCGAAGAGAGAAAGAAGACAGGATAGGAGAAATTCAGCCGTTCTGAGAACGCCCCTTTTTCCGAACAAGTGGGAACGGGTCTTTAGTCCTCATACATCAAGGATCCCAAAATAAATATAAGAAGGGTGCATATGCATAGGGCACACCAAATGTGTCGGAAATATACACATACTCAGACAGGAAATGTGTACCTACATCATTGCGACATTTACAGGGAAGGGGAAAAGATAAATTGGGCTGTATATGATAAATGAAAAATTGAAGATTGTTTCCATTATGTGTATGACGTACGTACAATTCTGGATGGGTGGCTGGGTGGTATGGAGTATTTTGGCTCCAGACTTCAAGCGTGTTTGTCTTTTCTCCATAGACTTTTGTTTTCATATTTCCGCTCAGATGTTGACAGAATAATATAAACATTGACATGCTCATGATTAATTAGATGTATTCTTCCTTTGTCTCACATATCATCTTCATTTTTTGTAACAACAGAAGTCTTGTCGTCCCAAAATAAAAGACTTAGACAGAAGAAGGACAGGATAGGAGAAATCCAGCCGTTCTGAGAACGCCCCTTTTTCCGAACAAGTGGGAACGGGTCTTTAGTCCTCATACATCAAGGATCCCAAAATAAATATAAGAGGATGTTGATAGAATAAACATTGACATGCTCATGATTAATGAGATTTACTTGTATACTTTCGTCACATATCATCTTCATTTTTAACAACAGAGGTTCTATCGTCCCGAAATCGAGAAAGACAGAATAGTAGAAATCCAGCCGTTCTTATAACGAACCTTTTTCGAACGCCGTGTGGGAACGGGTCTTTAGTCCACATGCATCAAGCATCAAGAACCCCAAATATACTTGAACCCTCGCCCTCCTATTTACCAAGCTATAATATGACCACTACGCAACCGAGGCAGGTTACTTATGTACATAGGTTCCTACATATTTATGTATGTGCGTAAAACAAAATTTGTGAAAGTAATGACCAAGAAAACTAGCCAAATATATCATGTTTGTACCTAGTTAGATAGGTAAGTACTTAACAGGTACATAGTACATACCTACTAGTACCTTATCATATTGGGTACTTATCATATATGATCATAATAATATTCAAATACATATACCTGTACATATACAAATACATATAAGAACATACTCTTTGCTGAGTTCCGAATATAATGCTTGTGTAGTTCCTTTGTCCTAACAAGTCCCGGATTTACATACAATATAGGACTACATACAGTGTGAGACTATTGCTAGTACCTACTCTACAGGGTGCAACATAATGCTTGTGTAGTTCCTATGTCCTAACAAGTGTCGGATTTACACTCAATATAGGACTACATACAGTGTGAGACTATTGCTAGTACCTACTCTACAGGGTGTAACATAATGTATGTCAATATCCCCCGTTCATCGTTGGTTTGAAGCAAAGCTCTCCTAAACTTCCCCTACTTTTTAAACCTCTGAATTTTCAAGTCAACTTTGAATATTAATCCCATACCCGGTGAATTAATCATGGGCATGATACACCCTAGGAATGTATCACACATGGCTGGCTCAAAACCCACTAGGTAAGGCGTTACCTAGGCATAATAACGTGCCGTACTACCGTCTGTAATTAAACCTGTGAGTTTATTTTCTTATGATTAATTTTCACGCCTTCATCCTACAGACACAACTCATTTAACAAGGGAAACTCTGCCTTGGTCTGAACTAGGGGTCCCTAAAGCAGAGGGCGTGTCCTCATTTAATTGTTATGTATTTCTATACCTTTGGTCGTCAATTAACTTTGGTGTGGAACTTATAGACTAAAAGAAAATCTTGATAGACTTGTTTATTTGAATCGACTACCTTCCAACCAGACTCAGTCTGTTAGCGTCCCGCGACCTAGCTCTTGCAAGGCAGGCGCGCTACCTTTACAGCTGACTAGGCTGGGTGTTTTAAAATTTCAATGGAGTAGTTGCAAATGGGTAAAAATTATGAATAAATGGTCGATTCCTTTATAAAATGTTGGGAAAAATCTAAATCCGAGGTCAAAACTCCGAAAAAATAACTGTAAAAAGTCGAAAATTCAATTTTTATTTTCCGTTCTAATAAAAGAGTTCAAAGATGTGTGACGTCAGACTTTACGCAGTTGTTTTTTTTGGATGTCCCATACTAGCAGGAAAGGAATACACTGATAGACATAACAACATGGCGAAAATCATTCATTCAGAACTCACAAAGATCCATAACATCACAAAAACAACAGAGCCATACTTCATCTACAAACCACAATCAGTGCTAGAAAACAATGATTGTAAAATCTACTGGGACAATCCAATCATAACAGATAAAACAATCATCGCAAACAGACCAGATATCACACTCACTGATAAAAGAAATTCCATCACATACCTCATCGACATCGCAATACCTGGTGATCACAATATCGAAAAGAAATATAAAGAGAAGATGGAGAAATACGCCCCACTTGCTGAAGAAATCAAGAGAATATGGAATCAAGAAAAAGTCATCATCATTCCCCTAATCATTGGAGCCACAGGAACAACACCCAAGACCCTCACATCGCATCTACAAGATCTCAACATCCCATCTTATATCCTTCATAACATTCAGAAAGCAACCATTATCAACACATGCAGCATAGTTCGACGTTTCCTTCAATAACTCCGACCCCCAAATTCATCTGAACTTGGCAATGCCCGTTCAACATGAATCAAACCCGTCTTTTTCATAAAGATGTGCTTCTCCCTATAATAATAATAATAATAATAATAATAGTAAAAACCGTTTGTTCCACCATAACTTCCGAAGGGTTAGGCCGATTTCCGCCGACTTTGACGAAACACTTCCACAGCCGCCTAACAAGGTCAGGATATGCCGTAACAGCGGCTCGGTCCTCGATTATGACATTTACGACTCTCGACTGACTCGAACGAAGGACCTTCAGAACCGCCAGAAGGAAGCCATAAAAACTTACTTTATGACCTGCCTTGGTGATATTTCTGCTACTTAGATTGTAGATTTCTATTCTATTCTATTCTACTGGAATTAATTCTTACAATCTTAACCCTCCGCTACGTGCATTTAAAAGAGCGAAACTTTTGAATAAACGCTAGAATTGTACGCGCTAGGTCACGGGTTGAATAGAGCAGTTGCAAATGGGTAAACATTATTAATAAAAGCTGGAATAATTCTTACAATCTTAACCCTCCGCTACGTGCGTTTAAATGAGTGAAACTTTTGAATAAACGCTAGAATTGTACGCGCTAGGTCACGGGTTGAATAGAGCAGTTGCAAATGGGTAAACATTATTAATAAAAGGTCGATTCCTACGTAAAAAGTTGTGAAAAATTTTAAGGAATATGGCAGAGGCCATATAGCCATATACTGTACATTATTCTTACAATCTTAACCCTCCGCTACGTGTGTTTAAAAGAGCGAAACTTTTGAATAAACGCTAGACTTGTAAGCTCTAGGTCACGGGTTGAATGGAGCAGTTGCAAATGGGTAAAAAATATTAATAAAAGGTCGATTCCTACGTAAAAAGTTGTGAAAAATTTTAAGGAATATGGCAGAGGCCATATAGCCATATACTGTACATTAAATTGTAAGCTCTAGGTCACGGGTTGAATTCCCGCCCGGAGCGAACTTTGTGCGAAACTCTTAATAATAATAGTGCTTATCTACCAATAGGGGAAAATGAAAACATATCGTTTTTTTTTTTCAATATTATTTTATTCACTACCATACCGGGTTTCGCCAGTTACGGCATCTTCAGTGGTAAAATGGCGCGAAACCCGGTAAAGTAGTGAATAAAATAATATTCAAATATTGTAAAACAAAAAAAGCGATCTGTTTATAGGTAAGGCGTTACCTAGGCATACTATCGTGCCGTACTACCGTCTGTAATTAAACCTGTGCGTTTATTTTCTATGATTAATTTTCACGCCTTCATCCTACAGACACAACTCATTTAACAAGGGAAACTTTGCCTTGGTCTGAACTAGGGGTCCCCAAAGCAGAGGGCGTGTCCTCATTTAATTATTATGTATTTCTTAATGTAAGGCGTATCCTTAATAGGAGGTGGTGAAAACACTATACCTTTGGTCGTTAATTAACTTTGGTATGGAACTATGGACTAAAAGAAAATCTTGGTAGACTTACGTATACTTGAAAGCTTTCATAGTTTTTTCTGACAGAGTGAATTGCAACAACAGAGGTATCGTCCCGAAATTGAAGAAAGAAAGAGGACAGGTGAAAGTCAGTTCTGACGGGCAGGCATCGAACCCGCCACGTAGCTCTTACAAGGCAGGCGCTCTACCTTTCAAGCTAACTAGGCTGATGTTCTAATTTTTAACCATCCAAAATCCTCGAAAGTAGCTTAGTTGGTCCTACATATTAGGGCAAGGAAATTAAAAAAGGGGGACGCACTGTGAAAGCCATGTTGAAAACCCCTGGTCGAAAACTGCTAGCTATTATGCCTAGATACCTCGTTGTGTATATCTGCCTGTCTATTAACTGTTTAAAGTAGAGGTAGCAGGTATTTGAACCATATTCAAGCGAAAATATTTACCTCAGTTAGTAGGTAGGTAAGTACTAAGTATGAACTACCTGCACAATTTATGATCCTAGTGCACTAAATACTAAATTAAACTCTGAACCTAAGTTATTGCTGATTCGAGATAGCTTCCGTTTTTTGCCTTCGGCCTTTTCTGCTATCAGTCGATCTGCCTCTGTAAAATTAGAGCAACTTGCAAGAGGTTCTACTGATCAGGAATATTTAGGTATCAGGAACTACCTGCACAATTTATGATCCTGGTGTACTAAATACTAATTTGAACTCTGAACCTAAGTTATTGCTGATTCGAGATAGCTTCCGTTTTTTGCCTTTGGCCTTTTCTGCTATCAGTCGATCTGCTACTGTAAAATTAGAGCAACTTGCAAGAGGTTCTACTGATCAGGAATATTTAGGTATCAGGATATTATTAGATAAATGAGAGAACTCTTACAGTTTCATGATTGAAATCCGTAAAAAATAAGTGGTTTGGTCTAATTACTAGTTCCTCTATTAACCTATTAACTATTAACACATAGGTATATCTAGATTGAAACAGTTTTTTTTTTTTAAGAGGTTTGACAGAGGGAACTGTAACTGCTATGGTCTTATCGTCCCGAAATCGAAGAGAGAAGGAAGACAGGATTCTTGGTAAATCTATTGTTTTAAAAAAAGGTTCAAAATCAACCCGTCTTCAATTTTATTCTTTAGAGTGTTTGACAGGTTTATAGGTATTCTAAAAATGAAAAAAAAACGTCACCTCTTTTTTTAGATATAGGTACCTACATAGGTAAGACGTGTAGATACTTTTACTTCTGTCTTGATACACATGTGTATTACGTAGGGTCACTCAGACCCATTTAGGCAAAGTCTCAGCTTAGGCAAAAGAATCTGAGTGAGGTCTACAGTTCACAGAACCACCAGTATCTCTAGTAACGCGGTCAAACTCTTGACTTGGTGGGCGGAACGCTCCTTAATTCATATGAGAAGTAAGTATGAGATTCTTGGATAAACTAATGTCAGCCACTCACACTGAGACCGCCGGAATTGGAACGTGTTTTGGCGGAAAAGCACGGGGATTTTTTTTTTTTAAGAGGTTTGACAGAGGGAACTGTAACTGCTATGGTCTTATCGTCCCGAAATCGAAGAGAGAAGAAAGACAGGGGAGGGGAGTGAAGGGTTTATGGAGTTGAACTCGCATGAAAGGGTTAACGAGAATGTGGAGAAACATATATTGAGTAGCTACTTCAATCGATTTTTTTTTTAAGAGGTTTGACAGAGGGAACTGTAACTGCTATGGTCTTATCGTCCCGAAATCGAAGAGAGAAGGAAGACAGGATTTCTGGCAAATGTAAACCTGTGGCTGCTTCACTAGTGAAAAAAAATTAGCAATACCAATAGGAAAAGAACCTCGAGGCCAATACCCACACATTAAGATCAATTAAACCACCAAGTTTTCATGACTGTGAAATTTTATGCTGAAATTTCTAGACATTTTTTTTTTTTTTTTTTTTTTTTTTTTTATATTTTTCATAACATTTTTTTTTTTTTTTCCCCTAAAAAAGGGTTTTTTTTTTTTTTTTTTTTTTTTTTTTTTTTCCCGGACAACAGGAAGAACTTTTTACCGACTGATGGCTTCACCTATCATGACAGTAACAGTGTATGTATATGGTCCTGCAAAACTGCTAAACACTTCCTAATAGAAAAAGTAAAACTACTGTTATAATGTTAATAATTTAGTTATGAACATAACATTATTCAACAGACCAAACACTGAAAAAATAATCCTGGGAGAGAGGAATATATTTATCATGTAAAATGTAAATTACTAGTTGATGAGATGAATAGGTTGGAAATAAAGTGTACTCACTATTCAAGTTTACTATGAAAACACTCATGACACCGTATTAACAACTATGGGTCTATGGGACTTTGTCAACATCCATGGGACTATATTGAAAATAATGGGACTATGGAACTGTACAAAAATTCATGGGACCATATTAACATCTATGGGACTATATTAAAAATAATGGGACTATGGAACTGTACAAAAATTCATGGGACTATATTAACATCTATGGGACTATATTAAAAGTACTCACTACTCAAGTTTACTATGGAAACACTCATGAAACCGTATTAACAACTATGGGTCTATGGGACTTTGTCAACATCCATGGGAGTATATTAAAAATAATGGGACTATGGAACTGTACAAAAATTCATGGGACTATATTAACATCTATGGGACTATATTAAAAACAATAGGCCTATGGAACTCTACAAGTACGTGGTACTCTATTAAAATTCATGGGACTACATTAACATCTATGGGACTATATTAAAAATAATGGGACTATGGAACTGTACAAAAATTCATGGGACTATATTAAAAATAATAGGACTATGGAACTCTACAAGTACGTGGTACTCTATTAAAATTCATGGGACTACATCAACATCTAATATGGGACTGTATATATCAACATAGGATTTTAACGTCAACATCCCGGTTTGGAATTTAAGTATTTCATCAACATAATTGATGGCTATCTGGAAAATCCATCTGTAAAGTATGCTAAGTCCAAATGATAATGAGTAGCCTAGGTTGCTAAGTACAAATGATGATAATGTTTAGCTTAGGATCTCATCCGTGGTTCCGGTTTAGATTTACGATGTCCTCTGTTGTCACATCGAGCTTCATCCTCTTGATAATCTAGAACGTGAGATAGGTCTTCTATTAGGTGTTCTCTTGAAGTTAAGTACTGTCGAACCTGAGTTAGAATCAGAGATATACGTAGGGAACATAGGTCTTCTATATCTATAACATGATATTTAGGTGTTCTTCAAGAGCTACGCTTTTGCAGGAAGGGCGTTGGAGTCAGAGTTAACACAAATTTCATGAGGTGATAATGTTTACCTGATTCAGTCAATATCGGGCCAACTCTTTGAGAGTTGTGTTGACTTAATTTTATCATGGACACTCGTTGCTGTGTTGAAAGCCCAGTTATGTTGAAACAAAGTTGGTACCTAACTTATATTAAAAATAATGGGACTATAGAACTGTACAAAAATTCATGGGACTATATTAAAAATAATAGGACCATGGAACTCTACAAGTACGTGGTACTCTATTAAAATTCATGGGACAACATTAACATCTATGGGACTGTATCAACACGGGATTTTAACGTCAACATCCTGGTTTGGAATTTAAGCATTTCATCAACATCATCGATGACTATCTGGAAATTCCATCTGTAAAGTATGCTAGGTCCAAATGATAATGAGTAGTCTAGGTTGCTAAGTACAAATGATAATGAGTAGCCTAGGTTGCTAAGTACAAATGATGATGTTGTTTAGCTTAGGATCTCATCCGTGGTTCCGGTTTAGATTTACGATGTCCTCAGTTGTCACATCAAGCTTCATCCTCTTGATAATCTAGAACGTGAAATAGGTCTTCTATGTATTAGGTGTTCTCTTGGAGTTAAGTACTGTCGAACCTGAGTTAGTTAGAATCAGAGATACATAGGGAACATAGGTCTTCTATAACATTAACATGATATTTAGGTGTTCCTTAAGAGCTATGTCTTTTGCAGGACAGGGGTTAGAACCAGACTTAACACAAATTTCATGAATTGGTTGAACATGTTTACCTGATTCAATCAATATCGGACCAACCATTTGAGAGTTATGTTGACTTAATTTTATCATGGACACTCGTTGCTGTGTTGAAAGCCCAGTTATGTTGAAACAAAGTTGATACCTAACGAACAAGCAAAAGGAAAAAGTGTGAAGATAAAACATAGAACTCAATACGTTGGTTTAATGCTCAATTTGATCAGTTTAGAATCAACCAATAGACCAATACCAATGAGCTAGGTACGGGGGTGTAACGTAGATTTTAGCATCTTGACATCTGAGGTCTTCTCACGACGGGTGTTTCACCCTCCATTTGGCGACACACTACCCGCCTCCTCAAATGAACCTCACCCAATGATCTCTGATAAGTTTGCAATAATTCAATGATGTTTGATCAATGATCAGTTTACGATCAGTCAATGATCAGCCTGATTTAGAATCAGTCAATGATATACCTGATTTAGAACGATGAATCGATGATTGATCAAACTCAAGGTGTTTTCCTTCAGAATCGGAAGCGAGTGCAGTGTGTTAAAGTGAACTTCGGCGACAAACTACCCGCCTCCTCAAATTACCAATGATCTCTGATCAGATTGCAATAAATCAATGATTTTTGATCAGTTTGCAATAAATCAATGATCATGATAGGTTGGTCCAGTGGTAACGCGCTTGCTTGCCATGCAGAAGGTCCCGGGTTCGAATCCCACCATCGACAAAAATTTGTACTCGTTTCACGTTGGTTTAATGCTCAATTTGATCAGTTTACAATCAACGAATCAACCAATAGACCAATACCAATGAGCTAGGTACGGGGGTTTAACGTAGATTTTAACATCTTGACATCTGAGGTCTTCTCACGACGGGTGTTTTACCCTCCATTCGGCAACAAACAACCCGCCTCCTCAAATTACCAATGATCTCTGATCAGATTGCAATAAATCAATGATTTTTGATCAGTTTGCAATAAATCAATGATCATGATTTAGAATCAGTCAATGATCAACCTGATTTAGAACGATGAATGATTTAGAACGATGAATCGATGATTGATCAAACTCAAGGTGTTTTCCTTCAGAATCGGAAGCGAGTGCAGTGTGTTAAAGTGAAAGTGTCAGTTTGCAATAAATCAATGATCATGATTTAGAATCAGTCAATGATCAACCTGATTTAGAACGATGAATCGATGATTGATCAAACTCAAGGTGTTTTCCTTCAGAATCGGAAGCGAGTGCAGTGTGTTAAAGTGAAAGTAAAATCACCTCTAGAACAAGGCGATAGACGATAATTATGTAACCAGGTGGGGAGATGGAAAATCAGTGAGTCTGTTGTAACACAGTCACTTTTCTCAATCCGAATGCTACTCGAGAGGAGAGTCGCTTCCGGAATTTAGGACGCGGTGTTCACTCGAAGAGATACGCCAAGCCAGCCTACTTAGCTTAGTTGGTAGTGCGTCTGCCTTGTAAGCGCTAGGCCGCGGGTTCGATTCCCGCCCGGGGCGGATTTTACCCGAATGCTACTCGAGAGTCGCTTCCGGAATTTAGGACGCGGCGTTCACTCGAAGAGATACGCCAAGAGGGGCACAAAAGATCTAACCAGGTCGCAGTGACCAAGGGCGTTTATTAAAGCCGATGGCCCTACCTTTACCAATACAAATACGCCAAGAGGGGAAGTGAAATGAAAAACACGCATCAACTCGACGTTGCAATGAAAAACAGGGCTTTATTCTACTCTTGTTTCGTTGTCATCGAAAGCCCGGTTCACCCACCACAAAATGACTTCCAATTTGGTCTTTCGAGTTTCCGCAGTTCGTTACGTTTTTTCTGACCTGAAATTTGCTGGAATACCACGCATCAGACCAGGTTCTGTGACATTTCGTTGCGTGTGTATCGGACTTGTGAACGAACCGTTTAACTGACCCGATGTTGTTTCGTTCTAGATTCGTCTTCGGAAGCATGCCCAGGAATCATCAGACAATAGTCGGCCTATAGGAAAATGAAAGTGATCCGGTGTATAAACGAGATATTGGTATAAACGTGGTGGTGTATAAGCGATAAGGTGTTCATGTGGTGTAAGTCTGGTAGGCATCTGACATGCAGAATTGCAGATGCATAGACTCATCTGGTGAGTCTATCATGGGTGTTTGATACTTTGATAGTCATGGTGATTATACACTACAGGTCTGTGGAGCTCTTGTACGTACGTATTGATCGACTGCACTGCTGATGCTGGTCTTACACTCAGATAAAGTGCCTCTAAAAGAACCTGCAAGGGCCCTATCGAGTCCAACATTTAATTAACAATTTTTTTTTAGATGTTGAAAATGTTTGCTGAAATTCATCAGAATGGAACAACCCTTTTGGGAGTCAAGGCAGAATCTTTGTGTATTTGCCAAATATGAAAATCAGGCAAACCGAGTTCGAGAGTTATGGTGAAAATAACATGCAGGCAAACAAGCAAACCAGTTAAATAGAAAAATAGTCGAGTTGAAACCTAGAACTCACCTTGTTCGCTCAAGGGTTAGGTGGTAGAGAACGCCGCAGTCATGAACCTCGTCTTGTGGTTTCGTCCCTGATAAGTTAGTTACATCAATACTATTTCATACTATTTTGTTACAATGAATATTATAAGTATTATAACAGACGATTATTATGTAAATGGAATGGCAGTAAAAACACAGTTCTTCTTTATTATGTAGGTACCTAGGTACTCATTGCAGCTACAGGTATTAGGTACCTATCTATAACAGTCATAGGTACTCAGTAGCTATCCAACCTGCCTAATGTCCAGCAAGTCTAATGACATGACTATCATGCCACAGTGCCATGGGTACTACCTGCTTTATTTAAGTACCTACCATTACAACCTGCAATACACTGTGCACTAGTAATACTGCTAGTAGTGATAGCTAACACATGGGTTTAATCATGCAGATTCAATAGTTCATGTGAATTAGATTCAGATTCATGTCTTCTGATAACGTATTTCGCACATTGAAATTATCAATGTTGACTGTTTCCCATTAGATTTATTAGTTATAATAAATGCATTTAATCTTTTTTTTAAAAGGTTCAAATTCATGGCTTCTGTTAAGGTATTTCGCACATTGAAAAAATTGAAACTGTTAGTGTTAGGCGTTTTCTATTAGATTTAGGTATTAGTTGAATTAAATGTAGGTAATTTCTGATATTTTTTACGCTAATGAAACATTTCTAAAAAATGTCAAAAGAAAGCAACCCATTAGGGACTATAAACTTTTGTAGACTCTTTGCAGAACGCTCTCGCTGCCAGGAAGTTTTCGAAGACGTCTTATCAGTTTTTTTAGAACCTATAAGGAGAAGGTAAAAAAGTCGAATAAAATATTATCGTGGAGAACCCTCTTATATTTTTTATTATTCTCCTCTTTTGTATTTTTTACAGTGCGTGCAAGTTTGGCCTTTATTGCTTTATTCCTAGATCGATAAGAGGAACCTTATCTTAGAAATACTCGTAGCACTATGTCTGGCTGTCTGGACTTTTTTTATGAAACACAATGAAAAGAAAGATATCTCATTCCTATCACAAATATCACTTGTGAACACAAAATATCAAAGATACAAACTGTAAAGATAAAGGTCACAGTACAATATCCTGATAACAAGAACAATGGAATTCAATTGTAAAAGAGAAATTTGTTAGAAATCTTTGTTTGGGAGGAAAAAAAATCATTTTTTTAAAATAATGTAATCATCTTGTTATTCCTCATTGCTCATTGCCATTATTGATCTTTAAACGAATTTGTTGTTCGAACTTTGGTGTTGTTGTTGTTCTTGTTCATTTCTTCAAAGAGTTCCCCGAATATTATGACGGCATCCAAAGAATAATGAATCTGATCTTTCTCTTTAGGGGCTTTAGACCATATAAACCATATTAGAGCCATCTAAATAGATTGTCAGATTGTTGAAATCTCTTTGAAGGCTATTTTTTATATCCCATGTGGTGTTGTTCATTTCTTCAAAGAGTTCCCCGAATATTATGACGGCATCCAACGAATAATGAATCTGATCTTTCTCTTTAGGGGCTTTAGACCATATAAACCATATTAGAGCCATCTAAATAGATTGTTGAAATCTCTTTGAAGGCTATTTTTTATATCCCATGATATGCATGTTTGACCTTTCTTGATTATGAATAGAATATTTTAGTGGGTGGCCCAACGTCACAATTTTGGCCAAAAGCTGCATTTATTCAGGAAAGCACCAAATTTGGTATGGACCATATCCCATGATATGCATGTTTGACCTTTCTTGATTATAAATAGAATATTTTGGTTTGGTAATCCTCTCTGGCGAAGTTTTGGAACTAAACCAATTTTATATGACTGCAGTTCCTTTCAAGTTACAATACCAAAGATCTTGAGTTCTCGGTTACCTTTATATTCATACCGAGATTGTGATCTGCAGAATCTGCAGATAATGATTTAGGTTATTCTTTGACTAGCTAGTCTCAATAGTGCAGTTGCCAAGGCAGATGCATCGGACTCGTAACTTGGGGGACTGGGGTTTAAATCCCAGCAGAGACATACAATTTATTGACTCAGAGGAAGTCCATTTGTAAAAGTGGATTGGGGTCGAGTGGATTGGAACACATGACATGCCTCCAGGCACACTATTTGTAAAGGGTCTAGATTTTCCTTGCCCTTGGGATCAATTTAATTTTAAGTAACCATTTACTGATGAAGTCCAAACAGATTGTGTCGTTTCTTGTTTGATTACCGTCAAATCTTCCAAAACAACATCCTATTCTGGAAGTCCATTTGTAAAAGTGGATTGGGGTCGAGTGGATTGGAACACATGACATGCCTCCAGGCACACTATTTGTAAAGGGTCTAGATTTTCCTTGCCCTTGGGATCAATTTAATTTTAAGTAACCATTTACTGATGAAGTCCAAACAGATTGTGTCGTTTCTTGTTTGATTACCGTCAAATCTTCCAAAACAACATCCTATTCTGTCGAATAATTAGGCTGTGCTTACGAAAAATCAAAATCAAGCTATTCTTGAGACTACTCTTTACCTCCGGATACGAAAGATGAAGTACCATACCCAGGGCACATTATTCGAAACCATCATACAACATACACAAGCACTCACATGAAAATATAAAGACACACGCAAAACCAAACACACTTCTCTGACCAACACGTTAGGACTTCAGAGCTGTGCTTACGAAAAATCAAGCTGTTCTTGAGACTTCTCTTTACCACCGGATACCATAGTACCATATGGTACTATGAGAGGAAAGATGAAGTACCATACCCAGGGCACATTATTCGAAACCATACAACATACACAAGCACTCACATGAACATATAAAGACACACGCAAAACCAAACACACTTCTCTGACCAACACGTTAGGACTTCAGCCTCTAGCCACGTTTTCATTATTTCAGCCTTATTTCCAAGTAGTGATTTCAGCCTATTTCCAAACGTTGAACCAAACCGGATCTCCGCCGCCCTGAACTTGTAGAAAAATAACCTGAGAGGAAGCTGAAAAAAATGTAAATTTTTCAGCTCACTGATTTCCATTGCATCATGGTCGCTAGTACCTATTTGTATACTTGTGTGTTTAGTGTATCTACTGTAAATTTTTCAGCTCACTGATTTCCATTGCATCATGGTCGCTAGTACCTATTTGTATACTTGTGTGTTTAGTGTATCTACTTATGTGTGTTTCTATTTATTTATCTGTGTGTCTTCTGTGTTTTATCCGCGTTTTACCTTATTCTGTGTGTGTTTTCTTCTGGTCTTCCATGTTTAATAATGTGTTTCATAGCCTGCAATTTACATGGTTCCTTCAAGAGACTGTTTCAGTCTTGAACTTCTTGCTTTATTACTAACATGACTCATGCTGTTGTTTTATTGTTTGTAAGGGTAGCTGGCAGAATCTATTTATTTACTACTTACTAATTTTTCTATTTATGAGATGGCAATGAGTTTCAGACATTGTTGAACTACAAAAAAAAAAAAAAAAGATTTAGAATCAGTCAATGCTCAACCTGATTTAGAACGATGAATCGATGATTGATCAAACTCAAGGTGTTTTCCTTCAGAATCGGAAGCGAGTGCAGTGTGTTAAAGTGAAAGTAAAATCACCTCTAGAACAAGGCGATAGACTTCTTACCGTTTCTATTATTACTGGATACTAGGTATCTCGTACGGACACGAGAAACGGTAAGAATAATGTTAATACATAGGATGTCTAATATAAACCTAACAAATAAAGGCGATAGACGATAATTATGTAACCAGGTGGGGAGATGGAAAATCAGTGAGTCTGTTGTAACACAGTCACTTTTCTCAAGTAGATATTCACCTGGCGTGTATAAACGGCGTTAATCCCCCATTTTACACTCTGACGGTTTCGTAATCCGCTGATTCCTGAGCGAAATCTAGCACTATCTTGTAGTGTCAGTAGCGCGGGGTGTATGTAATACTTGTTATGTGGTATTACACGAGTACCTAACTCAATTTTAGTCTGACGGTTTCGTAATCCGTTGATTAAGAGTACTGAGCGTTCAGAATCCACCGAGCGATAAGAATATTGCCTCAAGGAGAAGAAAATTTGCCTTGTCTAGTCTGAAAAATGTGAATTGATAGATAGTTACATATATGTTCATACTTAAGTAACATTAGTATAATGGCTGGTGTTCGTGGAAACAGCACTAAACCATATACGACAAGGAACATGTATTCACCAGTATATGTTGGACGTATGTAATACTTGTTATGTGGTATTACACGAGTACCTAACTCAATTTTAGTCTGATCCGTTGATTAAGAGTACTGAGCGAAATCCAGCACTATTTTATAGTGTCAGTGGCGCGGGGTGTTTGTAATACTTGTGATGTTGTATTGTACCAGTAACGCAATTTTACAGTACTGTGAAATGAAAATCCTCAAGGAAATCGAGCACTATCTATCGGTACGGTATCAGTCGCATAGTTTGTAATTCTTTTATCGTCTTCGGAAGCATGCCTAGGTATCATCAGACAATAGTCGGCCTATAGGAAAATGAAAGTGATCCGGTGTATACCTAAACGATAAGATATTGGTATAAACGTGGTGGTGTATAAGCGATAAGGTGTTCATGTGGTGTAAGTCTGGTAGGCATCTGACATGCAGAATTGCAGAGAGACTATTAATTTTATAGGGTCGGTCCGGTTTTTGATTCCCCTTGATTTTCAACTACCCTTCTCCTCTGACTACTATAATAAAATTATCTCTGCAGTTATTATAGCATTTAGTATACTCTGCGCAGTATACTATTTAGTATTTATTTTCGCTGTTAGTATTTATTAGTCAGTTTTTTTCTGTTAGTATGGTATTTACTATTTAGTAATTTAGTGTATCTCTTTGCAGCATCTTTGATCTTTCTGAAATCTTTGGAAGCGATGCGTGAGTCTATCATGGGTGTTTGATACTTTGATAGTCATGGTGATTATACACTACAGGTCTGTGGAGCTCTTGTACGTACGTATTGATCGACTGCACTGCTGATGCTGGTCTTACACTCAGATAAAGTGCCTCTAAAAGAACCTGCAAGGGCCCTATCGAGTCCAACATTTAATTAACAATTTTTTTTTAGATGTTGAAAATGTTTGCTGAAATTCATCAGAATGGAACAACCCTTTTGGGAGTCAAGGCAGAATCTTTGTGTATTTGCCAAATATGAAAATCAGGCAAACCGAGTTCGAGAGTTATGGTGAAAATAACATGCAGGCAAACAAGCAAACCAGTTAAATAGAAAAATAGTCGAGTTGAAACCTAGCAAGCGATTCTAATGTGAAACGCATGAGCTTCAATTAGTCAGCTGAGCTACTGTATTGCTACTGTTCACACAGATTAAGACGTTTAGAATGTGATACACTTTCCATTGATTAGTAATTCTTTTAATGTGGTATTACACCAGTATCTCGTGACCGCTAAATTCCCACCCCCTAAATCAGGGCCCAAACTGTTAACTTTCTCAATTTCGAGACTATTATCGTTTGGTAATCCTCTCTGTCGAAGATTTGGAACTAAACCAATTTTATGACTGCAGTTCCTTTCATGTTACAATACCAAAGATCTTGAGTTCTCGGTTACTTTAAATTCATACCGAGATTGTGAACTGCAGAATCTGCAGATAATGATTTAGGTTATTCTTTGACTAGCTAGTCTCAATAGTGCAGTTGCCAAGGCAGATGCATCGGACTCGTCGTTTGGTAATCCTCTCTGGCGAAGTTTTGGAACTAAACCAATTTTATGACTGCAGTTCCTTTCAAGTTACAATACCAAAGATCTTGAGTTCTCGGTTACCTTTATATTCATACCGAGATTGTGAACTGCAGAATCTGCAGATAATGATTTCGGTTATTCTTTGACTAGCTAGTCTCAATAGTGCAGTTGCCAAGGCAAATGCATTGGACTCGTAACTTGGGGACTGGGGTTTGAATCCCAGCAGAGACATACAATTTATTGACTCAGAGAAAGTCCATTTGTAAAAGTGGATTGGGGTCGAGTGGATTGGAACACATCACATGCCTCCAGGCACACTATTTGTAAAGGGTCTAGATTTTCCTTGCCCTTGGGATCAATTTAATTTGAAGAAACCATTTACTTATGAAGTCCAAACAGATTGTGTCGTTTCTTGTTTGATTACCGTAAATCTTCCAAAACAACATCCTATTCTGTCGAATAAGTAATGAAGCTGTGCTTACGAAAAATCAAACTATTCTTGAGACTACTCTTTACCTCGAAAGATACCATACCCAGGGCACAATATTCGAAACCATACAACATACACAAGCACTCACATGAAAATATAAAGACACACGCAAAACCAAACACACTTCTCTGACCAACACGTTGCGAATAATTAAGCTGTGCTTACGAAAAATCAAGCTATTCTTGAGACTATTTTTTACCTCCGGATACGAAAGATGAAGTACCATACCCAGGGCACATTATTCGAAACCATACAACATACACAAGCACTCACATGAAAATATAAAGACACACGCAAAACCAAACACACTTCTCTGACCAACACGTTAGGACTTCAGCCTCTAGCCACGTTTTCATTATTTCAGCCTTATTTCCAAGTAGTGATTTCAGCCTATTTCCAAACGTTGAACCAAACCGGATCTCCGCCGCCCTGAACTTGTAGAAAAATAACCTGAGAGGAAGCTGAAAAAAATGTAAATTTTTCAGCTCACTGATTTCCATTGCATCATGGTCGCTAGTACCTATTTGTATACTTGTGTGTTTAGTGTATCTACTTATGTGTGTTTCTATTTATTTATCTGTGTGTCTTCTGTGTTTTATCCGCGTTTTACCTTATTCTGTGTGTGTTTTCTTCTAGTCTTCCATGTTTAATAATGTGTTTCATAGCCTGCAATTTACATGGTTCCTTCAAGAGACTGTTTCAGTCCTGAACTTCTTGCTTTATGACTAACATGACTCATGCTGTTGTTTTATTGTTTGTAAGGGTAGCTGGCAGAATCTATTTATTTACTACTTACTAATTTTTCTATTTATGAGATGGCAATGAGTTTCAGACATTGTTGATGTTTCAGATGTGTATGGGTTCACTGCATTTTCAAGTTCCTCCGTTTTGGTGTTTGACTTTTGTGCCATTCTGATTGTTTTGGATGAGAATGTATGTTTTATTAAAACCTTCATACCATCCAATAGTACTTAATTTCTTCTTTAAAAAGCACTTGACTTTGACTAGTTGCAGTTTAAATGAGGTCTATTCATCTATTGTGTTCATTTCTAACGGACGGCTCGCAAATCTTGCAATCAGCTTGAATAGGGCATCAATTATTTTAATGAGCTCCAATCGTGAGCACCTTAGCTGGCAGAATCCATGACAGTCTCTTTCTAATAGGAGTTCAGCTAGATCAGCTCTCAAGTTCATATCCTGAAATTCCTGGAGGGCATATTGGAATTATCGTTGGAATGTTGTGTGTAAAATGTCATTTCCTGATCCTCCCACGTCTCCCACAACATTGCTGTGCGGTCAACCATTGAATTGATCCCGTGAGGGGGACTCTCTAGATTACTCTAGAATGTTATAGGATTCTCTAGGGCTAGGGTATCCACCTTTCCATTTTTGATGTGCCTAAGCTTTGTTGCTTTTCTGAAAGCATAAAGTTGCTCCAGAGAGCTTAAAGTAAAACTTTGCATATTTCGCCAAGTTTTGACGTCACAACAACCACTGTAATGATGGTGCAGTATTTTTAAAGGCTTTCCTTCCTTAATTCTACAAAGTGTGTAATGTGAAGTTTATGAAGGGCCTAGAGTATAAAATGAAAATCATTCTGTATTGCGCGCATACCAACTGAGCGAAATCCAGCACTATCTTATAGTGTCAGTGGCGCGGGGTGTTTGTAATACTTGTGATGTTGTATTGTACCAGTAACGCAATTTTACAGTACTGTGAAATGAAAATCCTCAAGGAAATCGAGCACTATCTATCGGTACGGTATCAGTCGCATAGTTTGTAATTCTTTTAATGTGGTATTACACCAGTATCTCGTGACCGCTAAATTCCCACCCCCTAAATCAGGGCCCAAACTGTTAACTTTCTCAATTTCGAGACTATTAATTTTATAGGGTCGGTCCGGTTTTTGATTCCCCTTGATTTTCAACTACCCTTCTCCTCTGACTACTATAATAAAATTATCTCTGCAGTTATTATAGCATTTAGTATACTCTGCGCAGTATACTATTTAGTATTTATTTTCGCTGTTAGTATTTATTAGTCAGTTTTTTTCTGTTAGTATGGTATTTACTATTTAGTAATTTAGTGTATCTCTTTGCAGCATCTTTGATCTTTCTGAAATCTTTGGAAGCGATGCTAATGTGAAACGCATTAGCTTCAATTAGTCAGCTGAGCTACTGTATTGCTACTGTTCACACAGATTAAGACGTTTAGAATGTGATACACTTTCCATTGATTAGTAGGCTGTGGAGAAATTCATATTCTGCTATTTCTGCTTTCAAGAGAATGAATTGTAAACCCGAGAACGGACTGCAACTACTACAAGTGAGTAGGCCAATTTGATCTTGTCGGATCAGTCGGAATCAGTTTGAAAGAAAGTCCAAAGTCGAATCAAAATAAATATAGCAGTGCCCATGGATTGGTCTGTCCAAATTCAGATCAAACTGAAGACCTTACACGTTCACAAAAAGTCGACGCTGAGGCTTAGGTGTAGGGGCAAATGCCCTAAATACGAATACGAATCAACGAAACTGAAAATCAAAGAACGAATTCTCTAGAATTACTGACTTTAGACAAGATCTTTAGCCTTAAATAGTGAAAAGTCTTTAGTATATAATTATATATAAGGAATTGGTTACATAATGATAAACAGGGGTAAAACCAATAAGTTACCTACCAATAGCTTCTTGGTTATTTGGTTATGAAGATTTTGATGCCTAACAATTGAAGCATAAAGAATCATCGTCATTTGCGACTGTAAAAATAGTAACATAGCTATCAGATAAGGTTCGTAAAAAATCTTAATTGATTGTAAACTATCTCAGACGATCATTAACCTAATGGTCCTTAAATTGCATATCTAAATTGATTCAGAAAACCCATCTACTATCTATCAATGCTATCGTTTCTACAGGAAATGAGTGCAGCATTTCATAACAGTGGCCATTTTGCAAATTAGGATCATTAAAAAATATGTATTGTCTGTGTGATTATTGAGATAGGATAACTAATACCTACTCAGCAGATAAACTCTTTAATCTTCATCCTACTGACCTGCAAACTTATCTTTGAGGATAAATTCTTCGTAATTGAATTTGATTGTGACAAGAGTGTCTTGTTCTTATGTTTCCCCGAGTTCCTAGGCAATTACATTGGGGTCCTTCCTAATCTTGATAATAACCTTCAAAAATGTAATTTATTTTTTGTCTGCTCAAAATCGTTTTGTAATGAGTTTTTATCTGTATTTTTAGAACTTGTTCACTGGGCCTTATTATTCCATGTTCGTTGTCCTGGACATAAACATTATAGGGTATAAGCAAAACTAGCTGGGATTATAGAAAACAATTTCATTTTTGCTGACACACAGATAAATATCGCAAAAATGGATATCTACTTCCTTACATCTTTGAAGAAAGAAATGGGTATTGGGTAAAGCGTTCATGTTTAGTATTTTTCACATTAAAACGAAGAAAGTGTAGGAGGACCTACCGCTGAGTTCTGTGTCGGTCATTGAAAAGGAAAACTGTTCTCTAGATCTCCAGTCATGTTAAAGAAAATATATAGCTACCATTTCTTGATCATTTTTTTATGATGAACAGTTAGCTAATTACGTTGGAAAACAACATAACGACAGTTCTTTATCATGAAAAAATTGCTTCAGTTATGCCCCCTGGTGAGTTGTGTTTGGTAGATTTCCAGAATATGCATCTCATAGACTTCATGGAATATCTAGATCTTGGAAAAAGTATACTGATAAGATGAATGGAATCAGTTGGAAACAAAATGTAGACATTGGTTGATTTTTAAACGTTTCAAAAATTCTAGCCAATCAGACAATCAGATTGTTTAAACCGAGATTAAAACTTAATCGGAGTTTAAACTCACTTGGACCCGACCCTTAAACGGAGGTTTTACTCGTACAAGAAGTGTGGCAAATAATTTGTTCATTATGTTCAACACATTTAGGACATTTTCCCATTATTAAATTTCGTTCCCGGTGTTTGAGGTCTTTTAGGAAATTCTTTGTTTCTTTATATTTCCCGAACAGAGTGTCCGATTTTGATGAAATTTAGCAAACATTTTACATATACAGTAATTTTTCTCAATAGATTTGGGGGGAGGGATTTCGCTGACGATAAGACCATAGCAGTTACAGTTCCCTCTGTCAAACCTCTTAAAAAAAAAAACAAAAAAACAAAAAAAAACTCTATTTCACGTTGAACCTAAACCTACTACTTCGTTAATACGTTTTATGCATTCTAGATTCTAGTTAGGAAGTTAATATCTACAATATTAGACGAGATGCAACACTGTCGAATATACTCGAGAACGTGAGGGGGGCTTTTTGTCTGAATTTAATATTAATCGTTCTGTAATATAAATCAATATTGGAAAAGTTTTACGGTTCTTCCAAAACAAATTCAAATAAATGAGTTCTACTAGGATTCTTCTAAAGGAGCTCTTCCACACAACGACTATTGTTAATGATTATTTTTTCATGTCCCTTTTTTCTGAAGTCCTTTCGTCTATTTTCCTTCTGCGCGAGGCTCATTTGGGATATCATTCCAGTTTTCTAATTGGCACTGACCACAACATAATCTACAAGTACTTCGGAACCCTTTAACTCATGGCAGGTCTAGGTTCTGTTTTTATAGATCCACATATTTTCTCTCCGAAGGTTATGGTCCAGTGGTTAAGGAGATCTTTGTTCCTCACATGGGAGAGATTGGCTGAAATTCTTTCCATTGGTTCTCTCGGCGCTATCAACTCATTCACCTCATGGTGAACTTTAGTTCTGTGGTGTTTCGACCTTGCCTGAACTTACTACTTGACTATTAAGACAATGTACTAGAAAACCATTGAAACTACTGAGGTAACGAAATAAAACCAACTGAAAAAGAACCAACTCAAACTCAAATTCCTTGAAACGAGTGTTTTTCTTTGAAAACCTCAGTGTTGTAGACCGCAGTACGAGTTGAGAGACTTGTTTGAAAGCCGCAAATTCCATTGTACTATACGCTCTGATGATCTAGTGCTCAGAATCTCAGATCGACTTACTTGTGGGAATTGAGCGAATGAAAATAAGAGTGATGATAATAGGTTCAAAATTTAGAAAAGTCATGGAATTTGAAAATGACCTCTTTTAATTCCATTAAAAAAACCATACAAACTAGTTTCTAGTGCTGAGAGACAGCAAAAGTTGGCCTAACAAAAAATAAAATTGATCTAAGAGAAAATATTTTGTAAGTTTCAGATCTATCTGTCAAATCAGTCAGACGAATGAGAACAACTTGAAGATGAAATTCATAATTGTATGATTTCTATGACACACTTGTGAATTATGGCTGAAAGAACTTGTTGTTCTTGATTTTGATTCTAAATTTTATTTCTAGTTTGTCTTCCCAATATGGTTTCTTCTAGATCTGTCTATAAATTGCACGATTTACTGTTTTATGTCTTCATGAGCTGATGGCACTTCCATAATTCTACTTTCAATAGTCTTGACATCAAATTGAAACATTTTTAGCAAACCTTTTCCTCTGTCACTCTGATCTGTTGCATATTTCATTTGATGGACATCAAAACCCGTGGGACTACTTTCAAAAGTCTCAATTCAACTCTTACTTTGTGTTGTGGTTCGGGATTTTATGGTTTATTTCAGCTTCAAGTTGTACAATTAAGACTTGTAAGATGTTCTTCTAAATGTAACTTTATTTCTAGACTTGTAATATGTTTTTTATTTCTAGAAATGTAACTTGGTTTTATGGTTGCAATTGAGCAAGTACGAGTTCTGCGATTAAATAGAGAATAAACAGAAAGTGAATGAGTTTCAACAATTATTGTTCCACTTGTTTTCAAGTTTTCATATTTAGCATGTCCAAGTCTGAAATACGAATGCAAACTTGAATCTTTAATTTTATAATGTGAACTTCAGAATCTTCGGTAGAAGTAGCATATGAAACATGAGCATGTCTCAAGATGTTCTTTGATTCTATCTTCTGTTCGTTCTTCTTTCTTATCTTGTCTTCGTTTAGATTTGATTCTCCTTTGATTGTCTTGAGAGGCGTGAAGAATGGTGTTGTTTTTGTCTGCCTGTTTGTATCGGATGTCTTGAGGGGCTTGAGGATGTTCAATACAGAGGGATTGAAATTTGGAATATTCTGATAGATTTTGAAAGTGTGTAATTTGAAGTTTATGAAGGGCCTAGAGTATAAAATGAAAATCATTCTGTATTGCGCGCATACCAACTGAGCGAAATCCAGCACTATCTTATAGTGTCAGTGGCGCGGGGTGTTTGTAATACTTGTTATGTGGTATTACACGAGTACCTAACTCTCGAGTCTTTGAGTTTCGAAAGTTGTAGGTTTTCTGAAAGCATCTTGTGGTAATATTATTGAAACCCTCCAAAATAATTACAGGATTACGGGACAGAATGGTGAGTGTTCTATCTTCCCACCATCCAGTATGCTATCTACAATCTGCATGGATAGAGTCAATGGTAGCTCAGAACCCACCGAGCGATAAGAATATTGCCCGTGACAACATCTCACATTAGTTCTTGCCTCAAGGCGAAGAAAATTTGCCTTGTCTAGTCTGAAAAATGTGAATTGATAGATAGTTACATATATGTTCAATTGTTCATACTTAAGTAACATTAGTATAATGGCTGGTGTTCCTGGAAACAGCACTAAACCATATACGACAAGGAACATGTATTCACCAGTATATGTTAGACGTATTTCTGTAGCCATACGTGTATTCAGCAATATTTGTGTGGCCATTCATTAGAGCTACTGATTTGCCCTGCAGTTTTTTAACAGATTCATATCAATTTGAGACAGTTTCTGTTCCTAGGTATTCCATAACTAATCATCACAACAACTTTTTCATCGCACAACTCTATTCCATTCTATCCTGTTTTCAGATATCAGACGAGTAATTTCAAAGAACTTCGTGAAAATCACTCGGAGTTTTCACGAACGCATCCTGTGTAGGACATAGCATCCATGTAGAAAAATTAACATTTAAATAAGATTTCTTAGCAAGAAATTTATCAGTGCAGAACGACTGGCAGTGATTCCTTTCATTTTTTATATTCCTATTTTTTTATCATTATTATTACTATTTTTATTATTTCGTTTTCTACAAGAGTGGCCTCAATTAATTGCTGCACGATTCTCCTTTGTTGAGTATTTCTCATATGCAAATTTCAATAGTCTTTCTAGTAGGATGACGTTCGTTTGAAGTACTTTCTTGATGTGTTTTGTTTTGAATGGGACTTCCCAGGGGCTTAACCAAAGTTCCCATGACGAGTGAAGCTTTTGTGTTGGGTTTGTTAATTTTGAGCATTTTGTGTTTTATAAAGGCTTTTATCGTCGAATTTAAAATGTTGTCTATCAACACTAACTTGCTCAATGTAACAATTGTAACATGCTACAACAAAAATTAGTTGATCCTTTTGACAAGTAATCCAATAATGTATTTAAAAATGTCTGGCAGAAAAAATATAGTAGGTATTGATACTTGATCATCAAAAAATAATCCCTTTTGTAACATTCTCACTTGAATCAACCTTGGCGATTGAAACAAAGCTTTTCGTCAGGGAACATATTCTGATACTAGCTAAAAATCACTATTGTTTCAAATTGTTGAGTACTCAGCAATTTTGTAAACACAGGTATAATTGATCAATTAATTCGTCTGAAAACAATAAACAACATTACCAATATCTACAATTAATAAGAATTCTTCATGAAATTGCCATATCTACAATTAATATTCGAGTGAATTCTTCATAAAATTGCCCCGTGGAGTGAACCATCAACTTTTCCCACATTCTTATCTGAATTCTCAGATTGTTACACGGGAGGCCTGATAAAATTGCCCCGTGGAGTGAACCATCAACTTTTCCCACATTCTTATCTGAATTCTCAGATTGTTACACGGGAGGCCTGATAAACGCCTCCCTAAGTAAATCGACTCTGGGCGAAGAATTTCGTGATGCTAAGAATCACGATCATCTTAATAATATGCGCGAGAGAAAAACTTGAGATATTGTAGATTGAAGATAACGAAAAAAAAAAAAAAAAAAAAAAAAAAAAAAAAAAAAAAACTGGAGTGAATATCACACGATTTTTCTTATCGTATTGAATTATGCAGAAAATCCACAAAAAAGCGGTCGAAATACCGTCAACCGTAGTATCGGTGTTAACGAAAGTTTTCATGTTGAATTCTTGTCACATTTGAGGACTACATACGAAATTTCAAGTCTCCAGCTGTTGATGACGTTCTCGAGATATTTTGTTTACAGACATACAGACAGACACACGGACTAATGGCTGAAACTTTGAATTTAGGCTCTGGAACCTCAAAACGTGTTTTGGCACTAAAAATTGACCATCGAAAATTTTGAATACATTTCTTTCCTTATTATAGGATAAGTAAAGTAAAAATGTACAAATCATATACCTAACCAAGCGAAGACGATCATGTGGATCTATCTGATGATTCAAGTGGTAAAAATTGTTGAGATGTAGAGTAATGTAGAGAATAATGGATTGTGGATTGTATAAACAACATTTCAAGTACTTCAACATGTTCAGCTAGCTTTTTCTGAATCAATTCGAAATAGATGAGATTAAAGTTTCAAACGATAGATTTCCTTATACTCATTGATATCATTGTAGAATGTAGCATGAATGAAACATTAACACTTTGAGTGCCACGTCGCACGTATAAGTGCTACAGTGATCCTAATTTTTTTTACATGCCGCACTTATAAGTGAGACACCCTTGTTTTAGTCCAACTTGAGAGCCAGTATGTTCAAATCAATTCTTTGTATTGTTTAACACAATGTTCTTAAATATGGATGAATAGAGGAATAGGACAATATCGTAGAGATGAAGGGAAATTTCAAGACAGGACTCAGGTATATGGTAACTCTTACCATGTATCTGCAGTTAGATTGTGGAATTCTCTTCATAGGAATTTAAGGGACTCACAAAGTCTAGGGGCATTCAAGACCTCCTTGATGAAATACCTTAAAGGCTCACAGTGAAAGAAAAATTTAGTGGTTGGGTGGAAGAGCTCCTCCAGGAGAACCCTGCCACTTAAAAGAAAGCCATAAAAAGGTCCTTCCCTAAGAATCCATAGAACACACGCCACTAGTGAGGTTAATAATCGAGCTCAGACCAGTAATGAAGACCATACATCTCCGGTGACACCCAGAAAGTCATTTTTCGGTACAAAGTCATTTGTCAAAACTCGTTCTCTGTGTAAAAAGATACTCTGTATTAGGATATTAGGGGACGAAGTAGGATACTCTCTGTTGAGTGATGAAGACCATACATCTCCAGTGACACCCAGAAAGTCATTTGTCAAAACTCGTTCTCTGTGTAAAAAGATACTCTGTATTAGGATATTTTTCTATATCACTTCATAACACGTAATTACCTATGTAATAATTACAATATTATGAAATACGTGAGTTTCTGATTAAAAGAAATGAGATTTCTTTCAAGATGGAAAAAATAGTGAAGATGTTGTACGTCTGTATGGCACGGTGCCAATCTATTTTACTAGAATATAGGATGTTTCAACGAATGCTCTGAGCATGAAGAAGTCACTAATGGCCGTTTCCACAAAGTTATCTGTTGAGTTCACATGAGGATATCCTTTACAAGTTGATGTTGGAATTTTGATAAATCTTCTCGTGATGTGATTAGAGTCGCTTGTCTTATTTATCACAGGTCGTGATAGATGAAAAGATGCGGCCTCTCACGCTATTTAGAGACTTGATGAACCTTTTGGGCTTGAGTTTATCAGTATGCTCGGAGACTTTCGGTGTGGTATCAAAGGTTAACAATCGTTTAATATGAGGTTTTAGCCCCAACCTCGCGAGTTTTAGCAACCTGTGCCGTCTTCTACTCTATTAAAACTCTATTTCAGCCAACCTAGTTAGCTTAGTTGGTAGCGCGTCTGCCTTGTAAGCGCTAGGCCGCGGGTTCGATCCCCGCCCGGGGCGGATTTTCTCTCACGCTTTAAGAGACTTGAAGCTTTTGGGCTTTAGTATGCTCGGAGACTTTGGGTATGGTATCAAAGGTTAACAATCAGTTTAATATGAGATTTCAAGGTGTATCCAAACATAGTCGATTGGCCGTCAATCCATGTCGACTAAACCGTCCTAATTGCCTCGACAACAAATGTAGATTCAACTCGTCGACCGTATTCATAAAAATACGAGTTCATGTTGAACCTAGTACTTCGTTGATTCGTTTTATGCATTCTAGATTCTAGTTTGGAAGTTAATATCTACAATATTAGACGAGATGCAACACTGTCGAATATACTCGAGAACGTGGCATACCTACTATGTAGAATCTGGAATGAGACATGGAAATATGAAAGGAATGCGCCCAAGAACATTCTTGCAAGAAAACAATGTGTCTGGCAGTAGAAGGAAAATTCAACCTTGAAATCGAGAGATATTCTTTGATTCTATCTTCTGTTCGTTCTTCTTTCTTATCTTCTGTTCGTTTTGATTTGATTCTCCTTTGATTATCTTGAGAGGCGTGAAGAATGGTGTTGTTTTTTTCTGCCTGTTTGTATCGGATGTCTTGAGGGGCTTGAGGATGTTCAATACAGAGGGATTGAAATTTGGAATATTCTGATAGATTTTGAAATTTTGTCCCGGCAGATTGGGTTTGGTTAGGTGTCCAGAATTCGATTGGAGAGGTCAAAACTTCAAACCGTAATTCGCACCAAAACCTGGCGAATCCGAAAGACGGTTCAGAGACGGGTCTGGAGTTCAGACCCGAAACGTCCGAACAATAAGGTACGTGCCAACTTTAAGTCCACATAAAAAGTATAAGTTAAGTGTGAGTGTTGGCAAACCAAAAATGTCATTTAATCCGAAAGATAGCTAATGATTCCTATATCCTTTTCACCCGTTCTGGAGTTCTCAAAAAACTATTTTCTGGGACATTTTGATTTTGAAATTCGAAGTTGTCGAGACTTTGTGTTCCGAAAGTTGTAGGTTTTCTGAAAGCATCTTGTGGTAATATTATTGAAACCCTCCAAAATAATTACAGGATTACGGGACAGAATGGTGATGGACTTCCCAGGGGCTTAACCAAAGTTCCCATGGCGAGTGAAGCTTTTGTGTTGGGTTTGTTAATTTTGAGCATTTTGTGTTTTATAAAGTCTTTTATCGTCAAATTTAAAATGTTATCTATCAACACTAACTTGCTCAATGTAACTATTGTAACATGCTACCTACAACAAAAATTAGTTGATCCTTTTGACAAGTAATCCAATAATGTATTTAAAAATGTCTGGCAGAAAAGATAGAGTAGATATCGATACTTGATCATCAAAAAATAATCCCTTTTGTAACATTCACACTTGAATCAACCTTGGCGATTGAAACAAAGCTTTCCGTCAGGGAACATATTCTGATCCTAGCTATAAATCACTATTGTTTCAAATTGTTGAGTACTCAGCAATTTTGTAAACACAGGTATAATCCAGACAATTTGTGTACTCTTGTTTGGGCTTCTAATCATGTGAAAGTAATAAAAAAAGTATCGGAAACATTGTACAAAGGACGCCAGAAAGAGGTCTTCTTTTGGTCTTGGAAGTTGGGTCTTATTTTGGATCATGAAGTTAGGTCTTCTTTTCTTGGAAGACCTAGAAACAATGTTCCTGAAAACTCAATACTTGCTTGACAAAACCCAAAATTTTATGAACTATAGGATTGTAACAATATGTATATATGATGTATTTTTTTTATTTTTTTTTTTTTTATCATCACTACATGAGTTATACAACGAAACCAAAGGCTTGCTTGTAAGGTCTCTGTTTCCTAATCCTTGAGTCTCGGGTTCAATCCCCAGCTATGTCCAACTGATGAGTCCAAATAAGGACGAAACACGTGTCTTTAATATCTATAATTAATAATCGAGTGAATTCTTCATAAAATTGCCCCGTGGAGTGAACCAACTTTTCCCACATTCTTATCTGAATTCTCAGATTGTTACACAGGAGGCCTGATAAACGCCTCCCTAAGTAAATCGACTCTGGGCGAAGAATTTCGTGATGCTAAGAATCACGATCATCTTAATAATATGCCATATTATATACATCTAATTTTCTGTTTGACGAAACCTTTACACATTCTTACACTTTTTGTGTCCAAACTCGTGTTCTCCCTCAAACATTACCTCGAGAAACACATAAACAGTCTGTCTCAAACACACAAAGAATTTAACTTTCATTCAAACCCCAAACTAGTCCCCAAATCAGGATGATATCCTCACCAACCTGTCACGAGAAATCCAGACTTCAGACGTGTGAATGTGGTTTAGTCCGCTTTGAGAATTCCAAGTTCCGAGGACCATATGACAGTTTGGTTATTGTAATTTTGAAGAAATTAGAGAACCCATTTTGACACCTTGGATAGTTTATCAGTGGTGTGTGGTGATTTTCCAAAAGAAAAAAAAAAAACTATCAGTATTCCGATCTAAATGGTGGTCTTAAGGTGTGTCCACACTGCTTCGACAACGTAGATTCACCTCGTCGAACGAAGTTTGTCGACTATGTGGTGACACACCTTTACATCCCATTTAATAAACAAAAATTCTCGCTCTCAAGTCAGACTGAAACAAAATTGGCCAGTCAGATATTTGAAATGAGTGTTTTAGTTCAACTTGAGAGCCAGTATGTTCAAATCAATTCTTTGTATTGTTTAACACATGTTCTTAAATAATGGATGAATATATGTCGAAAGAAAGGGTTGTGCAACCAAGTTGGAAGATAAGTCTGCGAACAATTTGCTTTTGCTGACTTGTGTACCGGGCTTTCTACAAGAATATTACTGAACCTAGGAACAAAGTAATCAGATAGGATAGTTAAGAGGATACTTAAGAACTCATGTCGTGCAGAAGATTCAGCTAAATTGACGGAAGAAGAAACTGAACTTTGCAATAATTAGGTATTTATGTTTACGAGGATCTTCACAGCTCATTTGTAATAAGCACGGTCTAGGAACATTGAAAACGGAACTGAAAAAGACATAAGAGGGGGGCTTTTTGTCTAAATTTAATATTAATCGTTCTGTAATATAAATCAATATTGGAAAAGTTATACGGTTCTTCCAAAACAAATTCAAATAAATGAGTTCTACGGTTCTAGCGAAACAAATTCAAAGTTCGATCTTAAAACATATGTAGACACCCTGTATACAACTTCAATTGCATTTGATTAATTAGATGTGGAAATTGGGGGGAGGGGGGCTTTTTGTCTAAATTTAATATTAATCGTTCTGTAATATAAATCAATATTGGAAAAGTCTTACGGTTCTTCCAAAACAAATTCAAAGTTCGATCTTAAAACATATTTATGTAGACACCCTGTATACAACTTCAATTGCATTTGATTAATTAGATGTGGAAATTATTCACATCATAACATCAGTCTCTCTCCCAGTCATATGGTGTACTTGGTGCACACATGTTGCAAATCACATGAATATTATGTGTACCGTTCACTTTAATGTAGACACCCTGTATACAACTTCAATTGCATTTGATTAATTAGATGTGGAAATTATTCACATTATAACATCAGTCTCTCTCCCAGTCATATGGTGTACTTGGTGCACACATGTTGCAAATCACATGAATATTATGTGTACCGTTCACTTTATTTGCACGTTGCATTGCACAAGTCTGGACCCACCATAACATTTAAAATTTAAAGGATATTTTCTTATTAGATTTTGACCCTTTGGGAGTCCCGTACAGGATCATTTTCTGAGTCAATTCTACATACAATTCAGTTTTTAGCTTGATCGGGGTTATTTTTTGGAGTTGTACCTACTAATCACATCTTGGTGTAGCAGATGCTTAATTATTTCTTGAATGAACCACAAACCACAACACATCAGACTCCGAGTCAAATTATGACTGGTACATACCTGCGTACCTATACCTATAATAGTAATAGTAGTCATCAAGGTTGCCCACAAAACCACAAGACGAATGATATTTTTCACTTTTGCTGAAACTTTCTTCGGCAGTTAGATTTCGATCTTAATTTTTTGGAGATGGAGATGATCTTCAACATCCTGGGATTCATCTTTTGAAGTACCTGTTGTCCACAAATGAAGTAATTCGGGAAATCTTATTTCTTAATTCAGTCCCTTGTCCATCTGGTTAGGCACCCCTCATTCGGACAATACGTGTTCAAAACTATTTCAAGCTCAACGGAATTGCCAGCAAAACCTTGATCTTGGTTAGTCTTGCGGTGAACCATATACGAATTCCACCTATCCATATCACTCTCTTGTCCCCATATTACCTACTACACTATCCATTTCACCACTAACCATATTACTCTATCCATTTCAAATGCCATTATACATTCCACAACAGAAATTCAGGCAACTTTCTATCTTGGTTTTGACGTGTGCTGTCCGAGAGTAATTTCAATTTTCAAATCACTTTCAGCGGAGAGTTGAATTATATTTTTTATTATTTTTTCTAATCAAGTTTCACTTCGGAATGCGTCCATTATCTTCGTCTTGATTTGATATTTCCGACTAGAAGATAAGTACAGGTATGACCGTATGACTAAGATTAGTAGGTATGACTGAGATCAGTTGGTATGACTTAGGCCGGCCACTCACTATAGACCTGAACAGGTTAGCCTGTCAGGTCTACCTGATAGTGAGTGTACTCATCGGATATCAGGTAGACTTGACTTGATCTGTTCAGGCGTAACTGTCAGGTTTACCTGATAGTGAATGGCCGGCCTCAGATAAGTAGGTACGACCAACGACTACGATTACAAGGTAATTATCTCAGACGGTCTGAATACTGAAGTCGGAAGCTTTTTCCGCCCCACCACACGGTCCGACGCGTGGAAACAGCGGTTCGTGGAGTGAATGAGTCACAGTTGTAAGTGAATTGTAGAATTTATCTAGAGTTTTAAGAAGAGTTGGACCAACCTAGTTAGCCTGTGATGTCTCGAGTTGGAGCTCTTTCATCTAACGTCAGACAGTTCCTGTTTCATATGGAAACAGCAGTTCGTGGAGTGAATGAGTCACAGTTGTAAGTGAATTGTAGAATTTAGCTAGAGTTTTAAGAAGAGTTGAACCAACCTAGTTAGCCTGTAAGTTTCATCAAAATCCGCCTAACCCTTTGGAAGTTATGATGAAATAAACTTTTTGAATAAATCAGTTGCCTAGCTAACGAGATGGATGACCTGTCCAAATTATAGACAAGGAAATTGAAAGAAAGGAAGAAACTATGTCTACTTAGACGATTGCCTATAGCAAAATGCTATGTTCCCAGTCTAGCAAGAATATGTTCAAGTACATCAACGGGCGGTTTATTCAGAAGAATGCGCAGGGCATGGGAACTGCATTGCATGCATTAAAGCGGACGATCATTGGTCATACCATGTGCAAATATCACACCAGGAAAACACCAGGAACTACTTACATATTAGGAACCAAGGAGAAGTCTTTGATGATTCTTGAGTTTTAAGAAGAGTTGGACCAACCTAGTTAGCCTGTAAGTTTCATCAAAATCCGCCTAACCCTTTGGAAGTTATGATGAAATAAACTTTTTGAATTGAAGAACACACTTTCTCAGCCAGCCCAGTCAGCTTGGAACGGCTCCTGCCTTTTAAGCATTAGGTCGCGACTCCCGTCCAGGTCGAACTTTGTCCTAGAAACAGATAAGTTTCGTTTTCGGAAAATCAGTTGCGCTTACTTGGTTGATGTTTCAAAGTTATAGAGCAGGAAAAATGAGGACCAACGGAATTTTTCTTTTTCTTCTACGACTTCTAGATCCCGTCCTAGAAACAGATAAGTTTAGTTTTCGGATTGGCTGGCTTTCTCCTATCCTGTCCTCAAAACAAAATAGGATCCAATATACATACATAGTTTTATGCAAAATAACAAGCTCTTGTATATTTTAACCATTCTTTCCATTATAGTCTCATGCAAAATAATAACAAGCTCTTGGAAATTCTTCTATCCAACGGCACCGTATGCTTTCCTACAATACGTTTTTATCCTTAAATGTAACATTATTTCTAGACTTGTAATGTTTTTTTTTATTTCTAGAAATGTAACTTGGTTTTATGGTTGCAATTGAGCAAGTACGAGTTCTGCGATTAAATAGAGAATAAACAGAAAGGCATAGTTTTATGCAAAATAACAAGCTCTTGTATATTTTAACCATTCTTTACATTATAGTCTCATGCAAAATAATAACAAGCTCTTGGAAATTCTTCTATCCAACGGCACCGTATGCTTTCCTACAATACGTTTTTATCTCGTCTTGTTTCATCATACGTATATGATTATGAGTGAATTTCATTTGTGTTTTGTTAACCTCCAGGCCCAACACAATATAACAGCTACGTTTCTAATGGTTTCAAATAAAGGTTATTCTATCATCCGTTATCGTGAAGAGCGAAGCGGAACGTTACACATCCGGATTTCTGTATATGTTTCACGCTACAGGGTGAAGCGGTGAAGACTTGGAGCCCCATTCTGGATGCAAGAGTCCTACATACTGGACTCCGCACACATAGGAATTTCGTCAGAAAAGACCCCCATTTCAATGTAATGTAACTGGGCCCCCTTCTCCTTATCTAAAAAGTGTCATTTAACTTGTAAAATATCACATTTATCTAGTGGTCCTAACAGAAAAGAACATCGATTTTTCGTCAACATTCTCGAAATGTTTGCAAGTTTGCATAGAAATCGCTCTGATAAAATTTCATGTCGCTTCTGGGACTCGAACCTCGGTCCTTTAGATCTTTTTAGGAATTTCGTCAGAAAAGACCCTCATTTCAATGTAATGTAACTGGGCCCCCTTCTCCTTATCTAAAAAGTGTCATTTGACTTGTAAAATATCACATTTATCTAGTGGTCCTAAAATATCACAATTATCTAGTGGTCCTAACAGAAAAGAACATCGATTTTTCGTCAAAATTCTCGAAATGTTTGCAAGTTTGCATAGAAATCGCTCTGATAAAAGTTTCATGTCGCTTCTGGGACTCGAACCTCGCTCCTTTGGATCTTCTTCAGTTGGAACACTGCTAAGTTTCATCAACCGAGGACCCTGTATATGTTTTGATTCTGCAGGTACCCAGGTATATCTGTGAGATCTTTTTCAGTTGGAACACTGCTAAGTTTCATCAACCGAAGACCCTGTATATGTTTTGATTCTGCAGGTACCTAGGTACATCTGTGATGGTGTTGTTGCAAAGAGATATCATCGGTCATCCTTGTAACTCTATGCCACGGTGCTGGTGTTAGACTGCACGGTTGCCATTTCTCCACAATTGGGAAACGCTTCCTTGGTGTTGTTGGTGTTGTGTTGTTTTAAACGCTTGCTACATCTTCAGCAGTCCTCTGTGCCGAGAAAAGTCGCTACCGCAACGGAGTTTAGGCTGGTGGGTTTGGCCGCTTGTCAACCAGCCTAGCCTGAGACAGAGGATACCATTTGATAGAGATAGACCATACACTCTACCAGTGGCGTAGCGTGTATGTATGGCGGCCATACAACTCAAAAGTTCACTCTAATACCCATAAATATTAATGGCATGTACTGTGATGGGACATGGTAGACCTGTGCATGAGCCCAACACGCCCTACACTTGAATTTAGACCACGGAGGAATTCATAATTGAAATCATGAGTAGCTAACTAACGAGATGGATGACCTGTTAAAATTATAGACAAGGAAATTGAAAGAAAGGAAGAAACTATATCTATTAGGATACTTAGATGACTACCTAGCAAAATATTATGCTCCCAGTCTAGCAAGAATATGTTCAAGTACATCAACGGACGGTTTAATCAGAAGAATGTGCAGGGCATGGGAACTGCATTGCATGCATTAAAGCGGACGACGTGATCTCATTGGTCATACCATGTGCAAATATCACACCAGGAAAACACCAGGAACTACTTACATATTAGGAACCAAGGAGAAGTCTTTGATGATTCTTTGGTCTCTAGGGAGTTTTCCACACGAAACGTTGCAAGGGATCGAAAAAGTAGGTATATAAGCCACTGACGACAGACATTCCTGGAGCTTTTCGTCTGCACGATTTGGAAGAATGATGACCGCTGTCTTCAGGATTCACGATTTCTTGGACATGAACATCTTTCATGGTGGATTGTCGGATCATTGTGTCAATCCATTTGATAGATCACTGTGCAAGTTTATTTCTGTGAAACAAAGCTGTCATTCGATTGCGTTTCTGCATGATGTTTAGTCCGAGTGCATCATCATGAGGTGTTATTATTGTATTTATTGTTTTAACACTGA
>NW_007379804.1:0-25867 GCF_000475195.1 Diaphorina citri
GCAAATCATTTCTATCATCCTTGGTGTTTGATTCGGCCATTGTGTTACCTCACCGTTTGTCAGTTGCTTCTAGTAGGTACACAATTATTGTGAGATCTTACACACTCTGTTCACAATATGAATATGATGAACAGAGGGAAAATTCTTGAATAGTGGTGACCCTGGAAATGGGAAAAAAATCATGGGTGTGTTATTTTGAAAGCACCTTACTTCAATCACCATAATTTGCATCAGGTAGGCACATACCTCAATATTAGTTGAAGGTAACACTATATAATTATTTTACATGGGCAAGTTATTTTACTTTTTCTTCCTCACTCAAGCCTAGGAGTTGGTAAATAAAAACGAATACAACAATGGACAAGTGAACTTTGTACTTGGATTCTTGATGTACCTGTTTAGTTAAGGTAAACTGAAACTTACCTGCCAATGAACAAAAATGATTTGAGCTAAAAAGTGATTTTGATAGATATATGTAAGAGCCTATAATTATAGTAGCTTAAATTTCAGGTGAACTAACTTCTTATCAATCTCTAGCACTTGATTAGAAGATTCCTAGAAGTTCTAGAACTTGTTAATATTCATTATTCAGCAAATAAAGATAAGTAAAAAGGTAAATGTATAGTTTATACTGAGAGTGCATAGGGAGAAAAAAATGTGTTTCAGTAGAGGATAGTGGATATGCTCCTCAATACTTTAGCAACTCCTCAGTTGAGACTGTTTACATTTGAACTTCTATTTTCACAGAGACACAATTGGACACTACCTATGCGAAGCTCCTGACAGCTTCCGTAGACGATATTCTGGATATTATACAAAGTGAAGAGATAGAGTTGACTCTTCTCCTGGAAGAATTAGGTCGAGAGCAATGTCCCACCCTATGCTTTACGGAGAGAGCCCTCGAGTTGTTGAATAAGAGAAAAGCAGATATTTTTGGAAAGGTAATTTAAAAGTTAAAGTTCGACTGTTGACATTCTTGGAAAAGTCTAGTGATCTGAACTGAAAAACGTGAAAAAAGGTCCTTGTATGGGATGGGCATGCTATGGCACAGACCACATGCATCTAATGTAGCATTTATTTCATTGCTACGAAATATTAACAGTGGTGAAACACTCAGAAGAAGAAGAAGAAGACATATTACATATTAGGGACTTTTTGCAAAATAGCGGCGGTACGTAGCTTTTACGGGCACGTTAATTTCATCGGGGTCGAGTGGATTGGAACACATCACATGCCTTCAGGCACACTCAATTTTTCAAGAGGCTATTGGTTTTCCTTGCCCTTTAGATCAAGTAAATTATGCCTTATACCCACCCACTGACCCACCCCACTGAAAACATTTGTGTCCCAACTCCCAAGAGTTGCACAATAATAGATCAGTTGCGCTTACTTGGGTGATGTTTCAAAGCCATGAAGCAGGAAAAATGAGGACCAACGGAATTTTTCTTTTTTTTTTCTACGACTTCTAGATCCCGAGATAAAGCGATTTAAAAAATACCGGTAAATCGTAAACTTTGACGTCACGGCATACGCTCCCGTAGGCGATGACGTCACATCAAATGTCCCGAGCACCCTTTGTTCAAAGACTGAGTGGAGCGGTTCTTCTTGTCCATGGTGTGGTCGTCTAACATTTACCAATCTAGCAAGGGAAAATTCGTCCCCGAAAGGAGATAAAATCACTATTTTGTAGGCACACATCTTCAGTAGGCCATGTTTGATCACAACAAAAGAAAAAGTTATTTTTCTTCTAAGATATCACTTGTGTAACAAGACGGAGGGTACGAGCGGAAAGAACAGAAACTCTAGAAGCGTTGAGTGAGTAAATCACTCACTGTGCGCCGTCGAAATCGACAGAAATTTGGTAAAAAACTTCGAAAATGAAGTCGCCCTAAAGCGACGAGCTGCGACGTAAAATAAAAATAAATTTTGGATTTTGGAAAAGTGAAAAAACAAGATGGAGATGGAGGAATCAGCTGATAAATGTTCATTTCTCTTTGGACTGATTTTTTGAGCGTATTTTTTAACAACGATTCCACAAAAAAAAAAACGCAAAGACGCAAATTCTATCTTTTTTTCATTTCGGAATAGGTAAACTGCTTCAGCTTCAACACTCTCCAATCTTTAACCTTTTTTACAAGTGATTCAGAAATAGAAAGACACAATATCACCTATTCACTTCCCATTTAGGGTGCTGAATCATCATGAGAACATCAACTGCATTAAATATTCTAATGGTTACACAATATTACATCATGCATTTTGCAAATTATCAAAGTTCTTTCTGGACAGAATATCTTCCTTACCGATGGGTACTTGCTGGGGATACAAAGGTTGTGGTGTGTACGGAGGAGGCAAATCATTTCTATCATCCTTGGTGTTTGATTTGGCCATTGTGTTACCTCACCGTTTGTCAGTTGCTTCTAGTAGGTGCACGGTTATTGTGAGATCTTACGCACTCTGTTCACAATATGAATATGATGAACAGGGGGAAAATGCTTGAATAATGGTGACCCTGGAAATGGGAAAAAAATCATGGGTGTGTTATTTTGAAAGCACCTTACTTCAATCACCATAATTTGTGTCAGGTAGGCACATACCGCAATATTAGTTGAAGGTAACTGTAACTCTATATATTTTATTTTACATGGGGAAGTTATTTTACTTTTTCTTCCTTGCTCAAGCCTAGGAGTTGGTAAATAAAAACCAATACAACAATGGACAAGTGAACCTTGTACTTGGATTCTTTATGCACCCTTTTAGTTTAGGTAAACTGAAAGTATACTTACCTGCCAATGAACAAAAATGATTTGAGTTAAAAAGTGATTTTGATAGATATGTATTAAGAGCTAAAATTTCAGGTGAACTAACTTCTTCTCAATCTCTAGCACTTGATTAGAAGATTCCTAGAAGTTCTAGAACTTGTTAATATTCAGCAAATAAAGATAGGTAAAAAGGTAAATGTAGTTTATATTGTGACACATTTTGGAGAAAAAACACTGATAAGATAACAATAAACTGATAACAGCGGCACGATATGAGTCAGCCAATGGGAAGAGAGGAAAATGTAAACATGAAAAGGCGTATTTTTTTATTTCAGATATCCTGAAAAAACAACACCGCCATTTGGTATCCTTTTTCCATGAGGCAACCTGCTTTGAGCATTTCTCTCTAATTTTGTGGGATAGGTAAATGACATCTACAGTGTCTGCAATAGAAATGTTAAAGATTGGAGAGTGTTGAGGCCATAGAGTTGAAGCTGAAGCAGTTTACCTAATCCGAAATGAAAAGAAAAGATAAAATTTGCGTCTTGCGTTTTTTTTTGTAATCGTTAAAAAAATACGCTCAAAAAATCAGTCCAACTTACAAGGCAGAAGTGCTAGCTGATTCCTCCATCTTGTTTTTTCACTTTTCCAAAATCCAAAATTTATTTTTATTTTACGTCGCAGCTCGTCGCTTTAGGGCGACTTCATTTTCGAAGTTTTTTACCAAATTTCTGTCGATTTCGACGGCGCACAGTGAGTGATTTACTCACTCAACGCTTCTAGAGTTTCTGTTCTTTCCGCTCGTACCCTCCGTCTTGTTACACAAGTGATATCTTAGAAGAAAAATAACTTTTTCTTTTGTTGTGATCAAACATGGCCTACTGAAGATGTGTGCCTACAAAATAGTGATTTTATCTCCTTTCGGGGACGAATTTTCCCTTGCTAGATTGGTAAATGTTAGACGACCACACCATGGACAAGAAGAACCGCTCCACTCAGTCTTTGAACAAAGGAAATGTGCCTGAGTCAAAGAAATCTCAAGGTAAGGGGGGAGGGGGATCTCTGATAGAATCTAATGATGGCTGCCTTATCAGAAAAATTCCAAGGGGACCTCAGTTGCTAGTTTCGGGGGGAAAAAAAACCTCCTAATCAGTAATTGAGGGGCGCGCAGCAAGAAGGTCAAAAGTTGACTTTAGCCCTTTTTGTGTACACAGGCTTATTTGACGCGGAATTTTGTTCTCTACACAGCACAGAAAAAATTATCTCGATATCTTGATTTTTCACAAAGTTACACGAAAAAATCCTTTTGTAAACAAACAATTTTGTAATTAGCAGGAAAAACTTTAAATGTGATTTCCTGAAAACGCAATTTTGCTAGATTTGCCCTTCTTGCTGCATGCCCCTCAATTACTTGGATTTCTCTGGCCATTCTAAAGGGAAATGCATGAGCATCCAGAGCATCAAAGAGCTTGTCACTCTAAAAAAAAAAAGTGGACAAAGTGTTTAGGTATTCAAATAAATAAGTGTATCTCTCATCAATTGAGCACAATACAACAAAGACAATTACCTAATGATGTAATGTATCCTTATTTCCCAGATGCTGCAACCAACAAGCAAATTCCTAAACAATCAAGGAGAAGAGAACCTGCTGGGTCAGTTCCTAAAAATGAGACATCTGGTCGTAATAAGCCGATGCCTCAGAAATTCAAATCATTTGACAAGAGGCCCAAGCCTCGAGGCAGCTGAAAGTCGAGCCCTTTTTGCGTACACAGGCTTATTTGACGCGGAATTTTGTTCTCTACACAGCACAGAAAAAATTATCTTAATATCTTGACTTTTCACAAAGTTACATGAAAAAATCCTTTTGTAAACAAACAATTTTGTAATTAGTAGGAAAAACTTTAAATGCGATTTCCTGAAAATGCAATTTTGCTAGATTTGCCCTTCTTGCTGCACGCCCCTCAATTACTTGGATTTCTCTGGCCATTCTAAAGGGAAATGCATGAGCATCCAGAGCATCAAAGAGCTTGTCACTCTAAAAAAAAAGTGGACAAAGTGTTTAGGTATTCAAATAAAGAGGTGTATCTCTCATCAATCGAGCACAATACAACAAAGATAATTACCTAATTATGTAATGTATTCTTATTTCCCAGATGCTGCAACCAACAAGCAAATTCCTAAACAATCAAGGAGGAGAGAACCTGCTGGGTCGGTTCCTAAAAATGAGACATCTGGTCGTAATAAGCCGATGCCTCAGAAATTCAAATCATTTGACAAGAGGCCCAAGCCTCGAGGCAGCTTTGCAGGTGGAAAGGAGGGTCCCAAGGTAACTAATGTGAATTTTGAGTTCCATACTCCAAAATGGTTCCATACTCAGTTCCTGACAATGGATTGAAGAGTTGAGGGGAAAAAAGGAGGGAGAAGAAATTGATTTTGGAGGGAAAAAAAACAATATTGTCACTGGAGGTTGGAGGTTGATTGAAGTCATGAATAAAAATACCTGGTCTTTTTTTTATATGGAACTAGCCAAAACCTGTCGCTTTGCTCTGGATTTCTGCTAGTAAATCCTTAAAGTATGGCCATTCATGTCACTCATCCATTTAGTTGTCTTGCTCAGCGTAGCTTAACAAAAACAAACTGGAAAATAGCCTATAATTTTCACGGGAGTGCAAGCAATAAGTTGACAAATTTTCATAGCAATAAGATGAGCAGTTTGGCCAGGCATAAAGTTTGAACACACACATTTTTGATAGATTCTGACGTAACTTTGTGAAGATTCATCTTGAAAAGAAGAACACAAATAACTTTTACTCTTCACAGTTTTATTTATTAGATAAACTGTCTAGATAGTTCTGAAAAGTCCCTTTACCCCAGCAGTCAAAACAAGGTCTCCTATATTTGATGCATACAAGTGTGAGAATAGTTCATAGTAAAAGACCTTGCCTATTTTTTTTTTTTTTTTTTTTTTTTTTTTAAAAAAAAAAAAAAAGGGGAACGATATTTGACAAGCATTTTAAATTTGCTTAATACAATTACAAATTCCTTAAAAGTAGGTAAGTATTAATAATGTTTATTGTTTTCTATAAAACAATCTCACAAGTAATCATTTTGTTCCTTCTTGAGTATAGTTAATAATAAATGCAGTTTCTTTGTGTTCTTATACCACAACTTTGGTGCTCACTGCAGCATTGTAGGATTTTTCCAAATACATATGTCGCAATAATCTAACTCCTAATGTTTACAGTCTGGCTGAGGGACTATAAACAGAGAGTAGATCAGCGTCTAGCTAGGGGACTATAAACAGGGAGTAGACTAGTCCAAATTTCCTCACGCTATATCAATAGCGAAGGTTGAGTGCGAAGGGCATCCCACTCGGAAAATTTTGTTTTAGCCAAAACCAGTTAGCCTCAAAGCGATCACTCTAAAGCTGATTGAGAGGCCGACGACAAACCCCAGCCGACCCCATCTGAACATGGGAAAAGGCGAAGAAGAAGAAGAAGAATCGAGCTAGTAAAGGAAAACAACGACAGAGGGAAGTGACGTCTTCAAACCGCAAAGAACTGAGAGCAAAAAGTTCTATTTAAATGCTCTTTGCTCTCCGCTTCACTCTGTACTGTACCTATTTATGTGTTACCATTTTTCCCAAGGTTCAAGTTTGTTTGCTTTTTATTTCTCACAGATAAACCTGTACGAAGATGAGCCTGAGCTTGGATCACTTTATTCTCCGGGGAGTAAGAAGCAGAGTTTGAATCACTTGCTCAACTTCCAGTATGCACCACCGTCGAGTTACGGAGCTGGTGGAGGTAAATACAACTTGATCTGCACTTACACTTCTTTTCACAGCTATTTTATCAAGCAATTTTAACTAGTCTTTTTTTACTTTCCTTATCCTATAGGAAGGAAAGTAATGTAATCGGGTCAAATTTTCAATGGTCAGTTTTTAGTGCCAAAACACGTTTTACTAATCCCACACATGCAATATTTGGGACTTTAGGAAAAACTTGGTGAAGATTTTTTTTTTTTTTTAAGAGGTTTGACAGAGGGAACTGTAACTGCTATGGTCTTATCGTCCCAAAATCGAAGAGAGAAGGAAGACAGGATATGAGAAAGCCAGCCGTTCCGAGAACGAACAATATCCCATCAGGATAAAATCCGCCTCGGGCGGGAATCGAACCCACAGCCTAACGCTTACAAGGCAGACGCACTACCAACTAGGCTGGCTATGGTGAAGAAAATAACTTGTTTTCTATTTCAGATGGGGCAGCCAGGCACTAGTCTGGCAGCAGAAGAAACCAATGCTACACAAGATAAACATCAACTTGAAGCAGAAGACACAATTCACCCTCAAGCCACCTCTGCAATATCTAACAACAGTGTTTATGGAAATGATAATGTAGGGGGTGAAACAAAGGATTCCACTGACAACAGTAAGTAAAAAAAAAAAAAAAAAAAAAAAATCTGGTGTGAACATCACACGACTTTCCTTATCCTATTGAATGATGCTTATTTGAGTGTTCTTTTACTCTAACTTTTACAATATCTCTAACCGTTTTGTCGCTATAGCTGAAAACCGCCAAAAAACGGTCGAAATCTGTCCAAAAGCGGTCAAAATTCATGGGAGTGCAAGCAATAAATTCACAAAGTTTCATAGCAATCGGATGAGCGGTTTGGCCAGGCATAAAGTTCGAACAAACACACACACACACACACACACACACACACACACACACACACACACACACACGTTCATTTTTATATATTAGATACTAAGTAATTCTTTCACATTAAGCATAGAGCTGAATTCTTCTCGTATATAACTTCACTTGAAAAGGTGAATTTCGCGTCGACTGAGGAGGAAACACCTCAGGTCCATGGCATTTTGTTCTGACAATTTTATCTTCTGTGATTCTAACAGTAGTGCGTATGTCTATTGTTATTAGGTAAGATTCTGGAGAGTGCTATGAATGCAATTGACGTTACTCAATATGTGGGTTCTGATAAGTCTGGAGAGCACAATACCAACTCGACAACTACTGGTGTGGAGTTAGATGAAGCAGAAGGCATTGAGGATCAAACATGTGATCTACTGAGTACTAGTTATGGTAAACATTTTCATCTTTTATAATGTACACGGGCCGTTTGATAAGTTCATGTACTCGGATACTTCTTCTTGGTATGAAGTCCAAATTTTGGTGCCATTGCAAAGTATGTCTTCTTTTAGGAAGGTACACCAAGTTTCATATCGTTCCTATTATTAGCCTTTGATTCACAGCTATCGATTGATGACGAGTTTGATAGGCTTTTAATAATGGATAATTCCGAGGTGCGGGCAAATGATTATTTTTCATTTTCGTATTATACTTAGTTCACAGAAAGAAGAGGTACCTTTTTTATCCTAATTTTTACCTTTCAATATGTTTTTATCAAGCTTGAATACAGGCATTGCAGGCCACATTGCTTGCTGCCAATCTCTCTCTCTTTCTTTCTCATTTCCCGACATTCTAGACTTGTGAGTAAGACGAGAAAACTTCTCAGAAAGATTTCAACTTCTCAGTTTCAACAAAGTGTCAATTTTTACAAAAAAGGAGGGAAGTTCTTTCCCACATAAAAGCCTGTCAAAAACTCAAAATAACAAGATATTCACAGCTATCGATTGATGACGAGTTTGATAGGCTTTTAATAATGGATAATTCCGAGGTGCGGGCAAATGATTATTTTTCATTTTCTAAGAACAAATCGGGAATCAAAATAAAAACCCCATTAGATTCAAATTTACCAGTTAGCCTCAAAGCGATCACTCTAAAGCTGATTGAGAGGCCGACGACAAACGCCGACTCCATCTGAACATGGGAAAAGGCGAAGAAGAAGACAAGAAGAAGAAGAAGAAGAAGAAGAAGAAGAAGAAGAAGAAGAAGATTGTTTACCTACCACCAGTCGCTATGCGCATTTATATTACATAGCTACTCATTTTCCTCACGAGGCTGAGTGGGCCCCGTAACGGCCAGTCACGGAATCAATCATTTGCATGATTAAAATTTTTTTGACCCCGCCGGGAATCGAACCCGGGTCTCCCGCGTGCAAGGCGAGCGCAGTGACCACTACGCCATGGGAGTTTTTTTTTATCTCTCTTTGTTTCTAGTCGTAATCATGTTTCATTATTATTTTCCAGGGTATATTTTTAGAGTTCTCTTTTTTTAAGAGCTTTGACAGAGGGAACTTAACTGCTATGGTCTTATCGTCCCGAAAATCGAAGAGAGAAGGAAGACAGGATAGGAGAAAGCCAGCCGTTCCGAGAGCGAACATCATCCCATCAGGATAAAATCCGCCCCGGGTGGGAATCGAACCCACGGCCTAGCGCTTACAAGGCAGACGCACTACCAACTAAGCTAACTAGGCTGGCTGAAAGGTTCTCTTTTCTTCGTATTTTTCTTTTCAATATCTTTTAATTCATTAGGTAGTTGATTTAAGAATTTAGGAACTTGGTATTTCATTGTTGTTTTCAGGAGAATTTTGGAACTTGTTTTTTTTTTTTCTTTTTATTGTTGTTTTTAGGAGAATTTAGTAACGTGGTATTTTATTGTTTGTAGGAGTTGCGGCATAGACTACGGTATTTGCAACATTTGCCGGTCACCTGTCAGTTCGAAGTGGCGGAGATAGCCCTCGCGCCGCCCCTCATATCTGATGATACTGTGGAGAGATTTCGAGGTAAGACAACCCCACAAAAACACAAATGTGGGGGAAAAAAAGGCCCAAGTTCCTATCCAAAAATGTCGGCCTATAAAAGTGGTGAGATCAGAAAATTAAGGCCAAGTCTGCATTCCCAGTTTTTCTTGCCTGCTGAAAATGCTGAATCTCAATTCCCTCAACCTTATCTCAATTTCAACTTGGCCTTGTTTTTTCTTTTGTTTTCGTGTTAATATTTATCTGAGAAGGAAAAACAATGCCAAGTTGAAATTGAGGGAAGGTTGAAGGAAATGAGGTTCAACATTTCAGCATACACAAAAAAAAAACTGGGGATGCAAACTTGGCCTTAATTTTTTGATCTCACCACTTTTATAGGCCGACATTTTTGGATGATAATAATGAAGGGTATTCTTACTGATTTTCAAGTACCTCCGCCCCCTAATTTTCTGGAAAACTCATGGAAATTCATTCCCGGAAAAGGGTATAAACCCTGGATACGTTCTACTCTTGATATGTTTGGGGGCACGGTTAGTCCAGTGTTAACGCGCTTGCTTGCCATGCAGAAGGTCCCGGGTTCGAATCCCATCATCGACAAAAAATTTGTACTCGTTTTTCGATTGCAAATATTTCAACGGGTTACTTTCTGGTGTTCTCGTGTTGACCCAGCACCTAAATGGGGAGTATTGTGCCTCTTCTCGCCCATCTGATGAGAGGCATACTACGGGATGGGCATGCTACGACACAGACCACATGCGTCCAATGTAGCAGTTGTTTCATTGCTACGAAATAAAAACGGCGGTGAAACACTCATCTTTTTAAAACAAAAATAATTAAGCTATGAACCAGCAACCTTCAGATTCAAAGTCCACCACGCTAACCACAGGGGTTGACTCTGTTAATCTCGATTTCCACTGTACGGAAGCTGTGGGATATTAAAATGTGTCAAAATACGCCCCCCCCCCTCTGTATTTAAAGCAGCAAAAGCATGATTGAATTCGCTACTTCACGTTGATAGTAAACGCAATCACTACTAAAACCTGCCTATCTAACAGTTGTAGGAAAAAGACAATTGAATTCGTTCACACATTCTCTAGATTTTTCGTCTCTGTTGACATTAACGCAATCACATCCCTCAAAGAAAACCTCCCTATCCTGATCCAGAATTCATTCTTGCGGGATATTACCGATTCGTTTCTAGTCCAGGCGATACAAGAGTTTTATCGTCCGTAGCGGATATAATATGTATTTGTTTTTAGTCCAGGCAATACAAGAGTTTTCCCATCCGCTACGAATGAAAAATTCCCGTGTAGATTTTCCAGCCACGTAAAGCTCCAGTTGACGTTTCCATATGTATCTAGGTAATATGTTTACGGTGTAGCTTTCCATATTATGTATCTGTTATGTTTAGCTTTCCTTTCCATATGTATGTAATATGTTTAGCTTTCTACATGCATGACAAAATGTTCAAGAGTATCTGCCGCCACGGTGGATTCGACTAACATTGCTTGTACGAAGTGAATGTTGTTTTTATATATCTTTTAGACTTTTGAATATTATGAGATTTTTGGGTGTTATTTTTGGATTTTTTTTTTCTCTAAATATTTTTGGAGAATATTTTTTTTTTTTTTAAGAGGTTTGACAGAGGGAACTGTAACTGCTATGGTCTTATCGTCCCGAAAAATTTTCATAAACACCAACCTATCATTTATATCTAAAAATTTCATTCGGTATTTAGATGTGTTCTTTTTAGACGGTCCCAAAAATCCCTTGAAACTCTTGAAAACTTTGATTTTTCTCCAACAATCCTAAGATTGCACACGTTTCTGTGCTTTCTGATATGTTGAACACTCACTGACAATGTGACGATTTCAGTGCTCTTTCAACGAAGACCAAGTTGGAGTTTTGCTCCTTACATCCACTGATCGTGAAGTTAGCTAACTTTACAATTTTTTTGTTGTTGTTGCTACATTTACCTACGTCTGCCGTCTGAAATTAAATATGAATGCGATTCCTGTTTCTCCTTTTCTGTCTGACGACATTGTATTGTTTCCTCAGATCAGCTGGCGTCCAGGGAGCGGCGTCGGCTAAAGCGAGCGCGTGAGGATAAGCGCCGGTCTGCCCGTATAGAGGAAGCAGAGTATGTACAGATGAGAGGCGGAGGGAGTGGTGTGCAGGTAGCAACAGGCAGGAGACGGGGGAATCTGCACATTGAAAGTCGCCATCAGTTCCCGGAGTGTGGAGTAGGAGGTGAGAACTAGGAAGAAGACATTTTTTTTTTATTCTTATTTAAAAAAGTATTTTTTTTATTTATTTTTATATATAAAAAAATGTACTTTGGAACCACTTTCACATTACTTCAAGGAAGAAGAAGAAGAAGAAGAAGAAGAAGAAGAAGAAGAAGAAGAAGAAGAAGAAGAAGACATATTAGGGACTTTTTGTAAAATAGCGGCGGTACGTAACTTTTACGGGCACGTTAATTTCATCGGGCTCGAGTGGATTGAAACACATCACATGCCTTCAGGCACACTCAATTTTTCAAGAGCCTAGGTTTTCCTTGCCCTTTAGATTTTAGATCAAGTAAATTATGCCTTGTACCCACCTCACTGAAAACATTTGTGTCCCAACTCCCAAGAGTTGCACAATAATTGTTGCCAGATAAACATTTCCAATGTTGAGCAATTTTCAAAATGAAATCTATGACATAAACATTTCTGGATTGTTGAGAAAATATGTTTTTGATTAAAATCGTGCCTTGGAAGTGCTAAGCCGCGGGTTCGATTCCCGCCCCAGGTCGGATTTTATCCTAAACGGATAATTCTCGTTCTCGGAACGGCTGGCTTTCTCCTGTCCTGTCTTCCTCTCTTCGATTTCGGGATAATAGGACGTTAGTCGTTACAGTTCCCTCTATCAAATCTCTTCAATCTTCTTCTTTGAAGAAAAAATTACAAATGAAAAATTACCAAATTTTTCATTTTAAAAAAGGCAGGCTCCTAAAGAAGGGCGTTCAACATTACGCCGTTTTCATTAAACAGCATAATCACGTTCGAATTTCTACGCCGTTTTAATTAATCAGCATAATAATCACGTTCGAATTTCTACGCCGTTTTCATTAATCAGCATAATCACGTTCGAATTTCTACGCCGTTTTCATTAATCAGCATAATCACGTTCGAATTTCTCTGTTCAGGCATTGCATCGTCTCTATCCACGTCAGCCTCTACCGAGTCTAGCCGGGCTTCTAGTCCTCGCCGACCTGAGTCTCCTCTCACCATGGCTCTGGGTGCACTCAGTATGGAACCTTCCCTGCACCCTATTCCTCACAGCACATCATCTTTTGCACAGGTAAGTAGTAGAGAATAGTGCCCTAGGGCCTAGGCAATCATTAAAAAATCTGGTGTGAACATCACACGACTTTCCTTATCCTATTGAATGATGCTTATTCTTTTACCCTAACTTTTACAATATCTCTAACCGTTTTGTCGCTATAGCTGAAAACCGCCAAAAAACGGTCGAAATCTGTCCACAAAATACCTTTTGTAGCTATAGCTGAAAACCGCCAAAAAACGGTCGAAATCTGTCCAAAAGCGGTCAAAATACCGCCAAGCGCAGCAACCATCTCAAAAAACGGTTTTGGCCAAAAAAAACGGTCGAAATCTGTCCAAAAGCGGTCAAAATACCGCCAAGCGCAGCAACCATCTCAACCAAACGTTTTGTGCTGCATCCTTGTCACATTTGTGATCTACATATCAAATTTCAAGTCTCTAGCTTATACCGTTCCCGACATATTGTTAAATTTTTTTTAATTTTTTTAATTTAATTTTAATTTTATTTCAATTCACGGGGGCTACCCATTATTACAGCAAGTCCCTAACTTAAAACTACGGTAAATTAAACAAATAAAAAAATAATAAAAACACCAAAAGGCTAACAAAAAGGTTAGCTGTCAGCTACCTGGTGCTTGAAAGATTCCCGAGAATTCCTTTCTTTTTTTTTTTTCAAAACAATGTTGTTTTCATCTCGACTTGTTTTTGATATCGGCTACGTTCTTGCAATAACTTTGCTTCCAAGTAAACCGATTTATATTTTTGTTTAATTTTCCTCCTTTTGTTTGTTGTTACTTCTTCTGTACAGATACCTGCAAATCAAATTGATTCTGACTAGCTGGACTGAAATCCTACTGGACGTCAGTTGTATTTGTATTAGGTCAGTAGCTGGACTACCAACTGGCCTCTTTGAATCCAGCCTTAGGATTTAAATTAATTGACGAATGGGACAGTAAAATGACGCTTTTAATTGCATACGAAGCGTAGAACAATATATCCCCCTGTTGAAAGCAGGAATCGCGTAGGTGTATTCTAATATGCAAAGGTAGGTGTAGCAGCCACACTAACCCCAAACGATTCAAATCAAATGAAAGTGGGAGAGAAAAAACTGAACGCCATCGCCAACAAAAGAGTTGTGCTCAATGAAATCTCCATTATACATTTTGTAGGAAAGTAAAGAACCTATGTGTGATCATACCACAGTGTAAGAACATTACAAGCCGTTCACTCAACGGTCAATGGACCAATTCCGGTCCGATGTCATAAATAGGACACTATGTAGGAGTCCTATTAGGTACGGCTTTGGTACTGCGGTATGCATTGTAACGAAATTAAAATCCAATTAAAATAAAATCAAACGACCGAAAACAAATTTCGGGTGAAATTGAAATTTCAAATATTTATCTGGGCGGAAGCAGTGCCCGCGGAAGGGGCAGACCGTGGAATCCCTGGATTGAAGAGAGGAGACGGGATAATATCTGCGAGCACACTCTTGGACATACAATAAATGTAGACAAATTTCCTTTTGTACATCTATTATAATTTGATCTCAGCCCATGGGTCTAACTATTATTAAGCAAGCATTATCCACACTAATCGACATCGCCTGAACATAGTGTGGAGTTGTGGACGCTGCTTTAGAAACAAAACAATTTTTTAGATGTTATCGTGGTGTCAATAAATGCTGAAGAGATAAAAGAATGGGATAATCATACCACCGAAACTTCTGACTTGAAGAAAGGCAAGGAAGACTTTTGTATAGCTTGAATGTGTATAGTGTGTACAATTTGTACATCATCGTTTAAGCAGAATTTCTCAAATTCCCTTACACTCCTTTCAGGATCCCCAATACTTTTTCTCAAGTGTTCAAGTGTTCATTTCTATTTGGTTCCATGTTTACATTGCCTCCACCTTCCAGCAGAGTGCGAGTTTCTTTTTTAAATTCCTCGAGATTATCACGGGAGGCACCGAGGTTACCAATGTTTGCATTCGCGGAACTTCTCCTACCTTCTGTGTTGTGTTGATGTTCTCTGTGTATTCTTCTTCTTAAATCTTAATTTATGTGAGTTTTATTCAAATTACTTCGTCTTTTGCCTGCGCATCTCAAATGGCTGGCTTTCCTCCTACCTCCTATTCTGTCTTCCTTCTTTCTTCGATTTCGGGACGATAAGACCATAGCAGTTACAGCTCCCTCTGTCAAACCTCTTAAAAAAAAAAAAAAAAAAAATCGTTTAAAAATCTGCCCCCCTTGTCTTCCGCCGCTGCCGAAATTAAATTTTCGAACATGATGGAATTTGTCAGTTTAAAATGTTCTTTTGAGAGTTTCTCTGTTTCGAATGAAATGTTGTAAATGAAGTATTTGGCAGTTCCCATGTGTCATTTACTTTGACATACTCTCCCCGTCATTGAAACCCAATATAGCACAAAGTGTACTTCTTGTCACCCCTTTTTTTCTTTGCTTGTATTTTCAAGCCATCCTTTTCAGGGCGCCTTATATTTATGTTTATAAGGGTCCCGGTTTTCCTTATTATTTTTACTTCCGTGTTTTCTAAGTCTTCTATAGCGCATCTCTTCTCCTCCTTGTCTTTCTTCTTGTTTGTCTTCCTTTCCTTGTTCTGTTTATTCTTCTGGGTCTAACACAGCATGTTTCTTTAGCGAGGAAAATACGTTTTCTATAATAGTAAATAGGACACTATGTAGGAGTCCTATTAGGTACGGCTTTGGCACTGCGGTATGCATTGTAACGAAATTAAAATCCAATTAAAATAAAATCAAACGACTGAAAACAAATTTCGGGTGAAATTGAAATTTCAAATATTTATCTGGGCGGAAGCAATGCCCGCGGAAGGGGCAGACCGTGGAATCCCTGGATTGAAGAGAGGAGACGGGATAATATCTGCGAGCACACTTGGACATACAATAAATGTAGACAAATTTCCTTTTGTACGTCTATTATAATTTGATCTTAGCCCATGGGTCTAACTATTATTAAGCAAGCATTATCCACACTAATCGACATCGCCTGACAATAGTGTGGACGCTCTTTTAGAGACAGAACAATTTTCTTCACGATATCGTAGTGTCAATAAACGTTGAAGAGATAATATGTAGAATGGATAATCATGTCACCGAAACTTCTGACTTGAAGAAAGGGAAGAAAGACTTTTGTGTAGCTTGAATGTGTACAGTCTGTACAAATTGTACATCATCGTTTAAGCTAAATTTCTCAAATTCCCTTACACTCCTTTCAGGATCCCCAATACTTTTTCTCAAGTGTTCATTTCCATTTGGTTCCATGTTTACATTGCCTCCACCTTCCAGCAGAGTGCGAGTTTCTTTTTTAAATTCCTCGAGATTATCACGGGAGGCACCGCTTTTTAATACAAATTCCTCTTGGAATGAAATTTCCAGTCATTCAGATCTGTTACAACATAGGTACGTATGCTAGATTGGAAGTTTGGTGGTCTCCAGAAAATCCTTACCAAAGCTGATAATCAGGTTCATCGGAAAATATGCACGTTAAACATAACCAAGTTCTCACAAGGCCAGCGATCCTCGCGTATCCGAGTCTGACACTTGAGGGGGTGAAAAAATTGGAAGACATACAAAATAACGCCAGACGACGAAATGTGGGCGCTGGGATGGGGGAGCCTGTAAATAATATCCCAGCAGAACAAGATATACTGAAGATACAACTCTCAGATAAACACGAACCTCCCGTCGAAAAAAAAAAAATAAACCCCTTTCATAAAGTTTGCAATTATCCGACTAAGAAAATATCGACTGATTCCGAGTTCAGCTTTCGAACTGTGCACATCGTACTTTTCTGCTCCGTTTATTTTTCTTATTATTTTGCGAAATCTTTGTTTTTCTAGTAGGTTTTGGGTACGTCCGTTTCCATTTAGAGTGGAATATTTAAAAAGGGAACAACAGTGTCAGATTCACAACAAATCTAAGGTTCATAAGTCATAACTCATATTATTTTCTTGAAGAGGTTTGATAGAGGGAATTGTAACTGCTAAGGTCTTATCGTCCCAAAATCGAAGAGAGAAATAAGACAGGATAGGAGAAAGCCAGCCGTTTTGACAACGAACATTATCTGTTAAGGATAAAATCCGCGCCGGGCGGGAATCGAACCCGCGGCCTAGCACTTACAAGGCAGACGTGCTACCAACCAAGCTAACTAGGCTCATGTTTTTTTCTTTCTTTTTTTTTTTTAATGTACATTCCAACATAAAATATTCATTATTCAGCCCAAGGAAGACTATTTTGTAAGAAACAAATCAATTCCTTTTCAAGATTACTTTGGTACTCATGGAAGATTGGAAGGTATGTTTCAATTGAGATGGGTGCCACAGTTGGTGCAGATTTTATCCTTGAGCAACAGACAGGGGATGAGACCAAACGGAAAGCAGAACACAGCACAGAACAGACCCAAACACGAGTAGTACTCTTCCACTTTGCCTATCTGAAAACAGAAGATGTTTTATAAAGAGATACTTAATTAATTATTAAGAATTACCAAGTGTAATTTTGGTCTTATTATAAAGATACTTGATTGTTTTCTTCACACTCTGAGAATACTGAATACTTTAATTATTGAGTAAGTAAAGCGGGTATAATAATTATGATATCCTATCTGAAAAAAAGAAGAAAAAAAGAACAGGCAATACCTATTACCTACTGTAGGTACATAAAATTGAAATTACAAAATCAGTTAAAATGAGAAGAGCAAAAATTCCCTAACAGAATATTCAAGGTGACATTGTTGAAAGAAGAAAAGCACTTACTCTACAAATAGGACATCCTCCTACAATTATGATCTCCTGTTGTACAGGAAACTGATACGTAGCACCGTAATATCCTGGTTGTGTATTGATAGCTTGTGTTGCATCATATTTGGGTGGTGGCGGTAGTGAGCCATAGCCTGTAATCAACAGTATGATAATCTTATGTATTCTTATGATAAAATTAGTATGATAAGTAATTTTTTTTAGTACCCTGATGAGTGTCTCACTTTTTTTATCTTCTTCTTCTTCCTCCTAGCCTTTTCCTATTTAATATTTATGTTGCATTAAAATTGATGGTTCATTCCAATCCTGTAATGTCCTCTGACCCTGAAAAAGCTGGGTACTATTTCAAAAGCTACAACAAGGAAAAATTGCTACCAAGAAGCTGTCACAAATGAACAGTGATCAGTGTTAGGTTAAACATGCTCTCGTTTCCATTGTCATGACTTGTGAATAATTACCAAAGGCTGAAATGTGACCCACTTGATACTAGAAAAAATACAGAGCTTGAGGAAAATGGGGAATATCTGTTTTCTTGAAGAGGGAATGGGAATTTCCTTTCTGGAACAGAAGTTATTCTAGTTAGTGCCATTTATTGGTCCAACTATGTCCATTTGAAATTGAAGAAATAAAGAAAAAGGTACTTGTTCAGAAGACAGGCCAATGGAAAATTGCTACAAAAGGAGCTTTAACAAATGAGCAGTGACCAATGTCATTATAGGGTTAAGTTAAACCGAAAAAGGAGCTTTCTTTGTCATTGTTGTGGCTTCTGAATAATTCCCCAAACTTGTGTTGAATTTCACAGGAAGGAGCAGCTATGGGAACAGGTCGCAGTCCCGCGGTACGGACTACAGCATGGGATACAACAACTTCCTCATGCAGTCTCTGGCGTCGGTTCACAAGCACAAATACAACAAGGAGCAATTCCTGCAGGCAAACTGTCAGTTTGTCGTGCGTCTTGGAGAAGACTATGGCATTCATTTGGGAGATCCCGACCAGCTGGTCAAGTGGGAGTACATTCAACAGATCCGAGGATTTGGTAAGTGAACAGGGATGTATGAATCATGCTTGACATACATTCATGCTTGTCACAGGTATTGTTCCCTCAATATAAATTTTAGGTATTATCAATAGCCCCCTTTTTTGTCTCTATTTTTCAATTTATTGTATTTACCTAATTGTAATTTAAAATGTTCAAAATAAAAATTTAATAAAATAAACTCATGGGTTACCTAAGCAATTGGTTGATTTTTGACATTTCAGTCATTCAGAATGTGTAATCCAAGTGTTAAACCAAGTTCATTTTAAACTCTAAAGCATTCTGATTGATCAATCTTCATAAAGAACCAAATTAAATCATCCCAGTTTTTCATTTTATTTTATCCATGTGAATAACCTTGAACAATAAAATGTGAATAGTTTTCTTACACCCTCTAACCATTATTTCTATCAGGTAACGAAGACATCAAATGTCCAATCTGTCTGGATCTCCCCCGAGCACCACAGATGACTCGCTGTGGTCATTGCTTCTGCTGGCCATGTATTCTGCACTACCTTGCACTGAGTGACAAGTCTTGGCGCAAGTGTCCCATCTGTTACGAAGCCGTACATCTGGGCGATTTGAAGAGTTTCCGTTCGGTGATCAAGCGTGCCCGGGCGGTGAACGAGGAGGTGACATTTCAGCTGATGAAGAGAGAGCGAGGCTCGACGGTGGTCAGCCCGGTGGCACAGTGGGACTTTCATCCAACCGATATGCTTATGAATGTGTCAGGTATGATCATATTGCTTTATTTGGTCCAAATTTTTTGAGGAACAATATTAATTAACTAGCTATCTTATATACACAAAACGGAAGAATTGAAAAAGGAAATGATAGAACCCCTGTAAAATACATAAGATCGAATTTTACTTGAAAAAAAAAAAAAAAAAAAAAAAAAAAAACCGCAAAGAAACGCCATTTATTTATTTTTATTTTTCAGAAAAATGACATAATAGTCAATCTTAAGCATTAGATAAAAACAACATTTATTTTATTTCTGTGTTTGCAGCCAAATGTAACGCATACATTGCCATCAACCTTGACTATCCGGCCATAGCTCCTATCTTCAGTGTACAACTAGAACTACCTGGCAAACTCATCAAGACTGTACATAACGATGATGCTGTGAGAGTAAGTAATACCAATAGTAGTATGATTAGAAACAACCCTACCAGCCTAGTTAGCTTGATTGGTAGTGCGTCTGCCTTGTAAGCGATAGGCCGCGGGTTCGATTCCCGCCCGGGGCGGATTTTATTCTGGTGGGATAAGGTTCGTTCTCGGAATGGCTGGCGAACTGATAACAGCGGCACGATATGAGTCAGCCAATGGGAAGAGAGGAAAATGTAAACATGAAAAGGCGTATTTTTTTTTATTTCAGATAAAACAACACCGCCATTTTGAGATTTACCTTTTCAAAAATCATGTGTTATCCTTTGTCCATGAGGCAACCTGCTGTTGAGCATTTCTCTCTAATTTTGTGGGATAGGTAAATGACATCTAAAGTGTCTGCAATAGAAATGTTAAAGATTGGAGAGTGTTGAAGCTGAAGCAGTTTACCTATTCCGAAATGAAAAAAAAGATAGAATTTTACCACTATGGCCGTATTTAGGGGGACTCCGAAAGTTTGGACTTTAGTGATCATTTTGCCCCGAATTTTTTGCTCACAAGTGCATTAGATCTATTTTGTTCTCTTATTTCTCTCAATTAATTTGTGTCAAAGTAGAGCTTTTTCACATCTTCTTGTGAATATCACAGCATTACTAAGTGCCCTTCTTTGCAATCAATTTCCCTATTTCAATAATCTTTTTATATATGGGGAAGTGGAGTAGGAATATCTTTGACCGGGAATCATGACTTGAACTGAATCCCGAAAAGCGATTTTATCTGTGTCTGATCCTTGCTGTACGAATGAGATTTTTTCAAACCTTGATTACTTGTAGCTAATTAGTTACTTGTTCCGTAGCTAAACTCCACACCCAAAAGCCTATTTTGAGGCTTAGATGTAGGGGCCACTGCCCCAAGGGATGAGTTAAGCCAGTTAGCTTAGTTGGTAGCGCGTCTGCCTTGTAAGCGCTAGGCCGCGGATTCGATTCCCGCCAGGGGCGGATTTTATGCTGATGGGATAATGTTCGTTCTCGGAACGGCTGGCTTTCTCCTATCCTGTCTTCCTTCTCTCTTCGATTTCGGCTGTACGAATGAGATTTTTTCAAACCTTGATTACTTGTAGCTGATTAGTTACTTGTTCCGTAGCTTAACTCCACACCCAAAAGCCTATTTTGAGGCTTAGATGTAGGCGTACACTGCCCCAAGGGATGAGTTAAGCTTATACAAATCCACTTGTTCCATGATGTGAAGAGCTGATAAGTTTGGTTATTCCAACGATCAGAAACACGATTTGAAAGCAAGTTCTTCTTCTCTTCTTTGTAGTGTTGCGACTCATTCCTTATCCAATTTATACAGGGTGGTCCAGAATTATAGGGACAACGGCCTACAGTAGATATATGGGATCATTTCCAACAATAATCATTCCCATATGCATGAGCGGTTTCGATCGGTTCTCTAGATAACCGCCATTTTGTGTGTTTTGGGGAAAATGAGAGGCACCCTCAGAAAAAGTTGAATAACTTTTTTTCTACTTGTCGTAGAAAGAAACGGTTTTCATTTTTGAAATTTGCACAAAATTTGACATCTAGAACAATCATATTAATATGCAAAAAATACAAACTTACCTATTTTTAGGAGTGATTCTCTCCAAAGTTTCAGTTTTTGAGATTTTTTGACCAACTTTCCGCTTGAATAACTCGAAACTTTTCCCCCATAGAAATCTGGTTCTCATCAGGAAAAACTTGTCTGTTTTGTTGCCTTTCATTAGACATCAAGATCGTCGAAATCGAACGAACGAAACCGGAGATACAACAAAATGTTTGGCAAAAAACGCGAAAAACATTACTCCCACAAGACTATGAACCTAGACTTAATTTTGCAAGGTGGTACCTACAACAAGCAAATCAAGATCCAGCCTTTGAAACAATATCCACAATTCTCACATTTGGAGTGTTGAAAATCCCCATGCCTTTCAAAATCTCCACAATCAGTGGCGATTTAGTGTAAATGTGTGGGCTGATATTGTTGGCGATAATTTAGTTGGTCCTTATCTTCTTCCTGCTCGTCTTACAGAAGAAGTGTAATGTCACATTTCTGAGGGAAACATTGCCGGTATTGTTAGAGGATGTCCCCTTAGCTAGAAGAAGACAAATGATCTACCAACATGATGGTGCCCCTGCCCATTTCGCTAGAAGTTCACTTGAAAAGGTGAATTTCGCGTCGACTGAGGAGGAAACACCTCAGGTCCATGGCATTTTGTTCTGACAATTTTATCTTCTGTGATTCTAACAGTAGTGCGTATGTCTATTGTTATTAGGTAAGATTCTGGAGAGTGCTATGAATGCAATTGACGTTACTCAATATGTGGGTTCTGATAAGTCTGGAGAGCACAATACCAACTCGACAACTACTGGTGTGGAGTTAGATGAAGCAGAAGGCATTGAGGATCAAACATGTGATCTACTGAGTACTAGTTATGGTAAACATTTTCATCTTTTATAATGTACACGGGCCGTTTGATAAGTTCATGTACTCGGATACTTCTTCTTGGTATGAAGTCCAAATTTTGGTGCCATTGCAAAGTATGTCTTCTTTTAGGAAGGTACACCAAGTTTCATATCGTTCCTATTATTAGCCTTTGATTCACAGCTATCGATTGATGACGAGTTTGATAGGCTTTTAATAATGGATAATTCCGAGGTGCGGGCAAATGATTATTTTTCATTTTCTAAGAACAAATCGGGAATCAAAATAAAAACCCCATTAGATTCAAATTTCGATACCGGATGTAGTCAGGGCTTTTTCCACTCCTGGTTTGCCCTCGAAAAAAGAAAAAATAATAATCACTGCCTGGCTGGGGGACCTTAAATAGGGAGTAGACCAGCTTAATCTGGCTGGAGAACTTTAAACAGTGAGTATACCAGCCTGAATTTCCCTTTGCTAAAGAAATAGCAAAGGTTGAGTGCGAAGGGCTTCCACTCGTAAAATTTGTAGCCAAAACCAAATGTCAGCCCAGAGCTATCACCCTAGTTAGGGCTGATTGAGAGGCTGACGACAAACGCCGACCCCGTCTGTACACGGGAAAAGGCGAAAAAAAGAAGATGTTTTCCCATCATGGCCGTATTTAGGGGGACTCCGAAAATTTGAACTAGGGATCATTTTGCCCTGAATTTTTTGCTCACAAGTGTATTAGATCTACATATTTTGTTCTCTTATTTCTCTCAATTAATTTGTGTCAAAGTAGAGCTTTTTCACAACTTTTTGTGAATATCACAGAATTACTAAGTGCCCTTCTTTGCAATCAATTTCCCTATTTCAGTAATCTTTTTACTCTCGTAATGCCGCCATTGGTCGCTACTCTATTAAAGTAGCTACTCAATTGTCCTCACGAGTCTGAATTCACCCCGAACTCTACGCACAGAGCCGAAAAAAACTTCGACTCCGTCGGGAATCGAACCCGGGACCTCCAACGTGCAAGCCTAGTGTGATACCCACTCGGCCACGGAGGTTGCTGATTTTTTGTTGTCTTATTTGTACAGATTCAAACACTCGGAGTCGCTATGAGAGTGTTAGTAGTGAGGATCTAGGGAGCACGGGGGCCCCTGCACACAGAACCACAAGTATCCGCGCTGAAGATTTGGACATAGGTCCTCCCTCACACTCAACTTCGTCCGGCGTTCCACATCGCTACTTCTATTTCTATCAAGGTAAATATGGACCTTTTTTTAAGGGGTTTATGGGGGGGATTTAAGGGGATAGAGGCAAGGTCTTATCATCCCAAAATCAAAGAGAGAGGGAAGACCGGATAGGAGAAAGCCAGCCGTTCCGAGAACGAACATTATCCGTTCAGGATAAAATGCGCCCCGGGCGGGAATCGAACCCGCGACCTAGCGCTTACAATGCAGTCGCGCTACCCACCAAGCTAACTAGGCTGGCAAATATGGACCTTTCGCAAGGAGAAAAATGACATAATAGTCAATCTCAAGCATTAGATAACAACAACACAACAATGAATACTTACTTACAAAGGATACGACACAATTTTTTAACGCGTCCGTCATTTTCTTCCGCAGCGATGGACGGGCAGCAGTTGTTCTTGCACGCGGTTAACGTGCGCATGCTGGAGATGAGGTTTGACAGAGGGAACTGTAACTGCCAAGGTCTTATCGTCCCGAAATCGAAGAGAGAGGGAAGACAGGATAGGAGAAAGCCAGCCGTTCCGAGAACGAACATCCGTTCAGGATAAAATGCGCCCCGGGCGGGAATCGAACCCGCGACCTAGCGCTTACGAGGCAGACGCGCTACCCACCAAGCTAACTAGGCTGGCAAATATGGACCTTTGTCCTCAGTAATATTTACTCAAGTTAGGTATGTTTAACAATGAATACTTACAAAGGATACGACACATTTTTTTAACGCGTCCGTCATTTTCTTCCGCAGCGATGGACGGGCAGCAGTTGTTCTTGCACGCGGTTAACGTGCGCATGCTGGAGATGACGTACGGTAGTCTGGAGAATTGTCCGCATACCATTACCGGTCGCATACTTGAGAAGGAGACTGGCTCCATGACGGAGGTAAATAATAATGAAGGGTTTTGTTGTTTTCTATAAAATAAGTCGTTAACGCGTTGGACTTTAGATCTATATCAATAGCGAAGGTTGAGTGCGAAGGGCATCCCACTCGGAAAATTTTATTTTAGCCAAAACCAGTTGGCCTCAAACCCTCAAAGGATCTGGAGGTTGTTGGTTCGAGTCAAAGTCAAGTCAAAAAATTCATCTAGGTGTAATAATCGGGGAACGTCAGCTCCCATGGCGTAGTGGTCACTGCACTCGCCTTGCACGCGGGAGACCCGGGTTCGATTCCCGGCGGGGTCGATATCAATCGAATCAACCATCACGCAGACGGAACCATTCGCGATCCAGGCACAAGCTAAGGGTGGGGCCCGCCTAAAATAGGACTACCCTACTACAAGCGAGAGCCTTGCCGACGAAAGAGGATAGGACAGGAAGGAAGAGAGAAGCTAAAAAGCCCTGCTATTCTGGTACGTCAATGTCAAGGGTAGACAGTTTCGGAATTTTTTTCTCTTGAGATTTTTATATGGGACCTTTTATTATTTACTTTGTACAATGCTGATCTTTGTTTCTCTCTATTTTTTTTTTGAGGGGTACCGGCCATCACCAGTGACGCGAGACGGAACGTGCGCCCTCTGGGCCCAAGCTAAGGGGCGCCCATTTTTTAAAATTTAGTACGTTACTAACTAAGGCACTGACCGGCAATGCCCCGGGTGACGTCGGGAGCACTCCTTTTACTCATCGATACATTATATTTACGCGTATTGCCTGACCACCCATCCATTTGTTTTAGAAAGAAGAAGAAGAAGAAGAAGAAGAAGAAGAAGAGAAGAAGAAAAAGAAGAAAGCGGAAAAGGGTACAAGCTACCTCAGCCGCAAACAGCAGCCGGAGAGTTAGTCGAATCTCACCTAAGCGAAACTCCGATTAGACCAAAACCGATTTTGTTTTTAAAAGGCTCACCCTACGGAAGCGTGAGTTGGAGCGGATAACCTATATCGTACTCCTTTAAACCTGATCAGGATGAGGGACAAAATATCAGGGGATCGATCTGCGACTAGATGAGGAGACGAAATATCATGGGAGTCGGTCTGACATTTGTAATCTCAATCTAATAACGCTTTATACATTAAACCTCTTTTTTAGGATGTTCACGACCGGTCACTTCGTGGTTTCACACCATATTCTTGTGTTTCCTTTGACGAAATAATAATTGATATTGAGTTCTTCCTTGTTTTACTAATGAACACCTCTTAACAAAATATCTTTTGTATTTGTAATAATTATGTAATGGATGAAAATTCCTAAACATAAAATAACTTCTTTAAATTTTACGAACAAGTTTAATAGCAAGGGGCTAATACATTACATTACGTCAAAGAAACACAATATACCAGTGTTGAAACCACGAGTGACGTCGTAACATCCTAAAAGGGTTATAGAGTATTAGGATTTTAGGTACAAAATGGATGGTACGACCGTGGCCAGCGATACCGCTAAATATGCAGTATCGATTGAGTAAAGGAGTAGCTTCCGACTCACCGGGGCGTTGTCGGTCAGGGTGCCTAGTTAGTAAACGTACTATGTTTGAAAGAA